>NC_079539.1:8369632-8669632 GCF_003711565.1 Takifugu flavidus | reverse complement strand
AACAGACTAATGCCTTTAATTACTTTACAACATTGTCTCCTTTTGCTGTAGCTGTGACATTTAGTCTCCAGGTAATACATGCACACTCACATATGCCAAAAAGCCACTTCAAAATTAATCCAACAAATATTTTGCTGTCATAAAGTGGGCAAATCTACATTAGCCCTTTCACCACAACTTGAACCCTCTATATAAAGTCAGAATAATTAATTATATTGAAATATGAACCAAAACTAATGAAGAGTACAAAGAGAGGAGCGCAGAGTGCCTCTGTGATTGAGCTTTTGTTGAGATAATATTGCACTATAATTGTTAATGTAAGCCTGAAACAGCAGATGCAATGTTTTCATTTCATTCAGAGAACTTGAGCAGCTTAGAAAAAGAAAGAAGCAGTGGCTGTTGTGTGTGTGTTTGTATTTTGCTCCCAAGATGTTGCTTTTGTGATGAATGATTGTGATTCCAAAGCTTCACGTTCGTTTAAATACAACCAGTGATTGATTTTCTCCCGTGCAAGGGGACTGACAGTAGGAAGATTATCAGTTTGTTCTTCCCTCTCCCTCACTTCACAGGTAATTTTCATGTTGTAAATGGAGGTATCGATTCGTGCTCCGCTCTGTTTGTCCTCCACTCAGTTCATCATCTGAGGCGAAAACAGGAATGAGAGCCACCCTGGTTTGACTTAATGGGGGGATCTGATCAATGGCCCCAACACGGTCTGCTGTTCTCCTGGGGATGTTTGTGGTTTGATTTGAATTCCTTTATGTTCTCCACAAAGTATTTGTTTGGAACTCTTTATTATATCATTTTGAATGTTATACATCCATGGTTTTCTTGGTTTCATGGGTTCTCAAAAAAAAAAAAAAAAGCTCCCATTAAAGATGGTAATCAATATATCAACAAACATTTTCCACACCTTTCTGGATTATTTTTTCTTGTGAGCTCCTTAACTTTGGTTCTTTTCATTTCTCCTCCTCTGCCCTCTCTGTCTTTCACTTGCCTATGCTCCTCCTCTTTTCTTCCCAGCTCTTTGTCTTTGCCTTGGGCTCCTTTTTTCTGGTTCAGCAGTTTAGCATCTGCATCTTTAGCTTCCTCTGAAATGGTATAAGAAGGCCTCAGAAATTTACCATCAAATTCAAACCCAGCAATTTTTGCAACTGTGAATCCCTCGAGCCCCTACAGAAGCTAGGGGTTTTTCTTCATGTTGACATTCATTTAAAGTTCAATTTCAACCTTGAATGCAAGTTTAAAAATCACATAAACTGTTTTCTGTTTTCATTACTGCCTCTCCTCAACTCTAATCCATCATATACGACATCACAGCATTTCACTTGAAGTATACACACCCGAAACTGTCCAAGCTGCTGATAGATTCCATCTTTGGATGCGACAAAACTGAACTTATAATATGATTGGGGGTGTATATGGTCAAAGATGTTTAAAAATCTTGATAAAAGTTAACATTGCATTTTATAATGTCAGGTGAAATGATTAAAAATGAAGAAGTCATACTAGTCGAAAAATAGTTGTTAAAGAAGCTTTATTCTATTTGAAAAGAGCATACCGTAAAATCTGCTACTGTCAAAGTAGCTCCACACATTCATTTCAGATACGTCCCACAAGCACTTTGGAGAAACCAACCCTGTGTGTCAAGTCTTCTCTCCTATCTTATTCATAGAACTCATTAAAATCCCAAAACTATTTTAGAGGAAACAATGCCTGAACTGACTGCACTTCTGTGTCCCATCTCCATGTTTCTGGAGTACTCCAGACCACCTTGTTATATGTTTTTGTTAGCACACTGCACGCCAGTTCTAGATGGTTCACATGGGAAATTTCAGAATAATGAACGTCGACGGGAATCCTACGTCTCAGACAATTAATTGGCCAGTGTTAAAACAGCTTTGTAACAAACTAAAATATCTAACTGATATGATAAACCAATAGCTAATGGAGGAAAGCTAGCAGTCAGGCTGTAAAATAAGTGTATTTATTTATTCAAAATCAATACACACACAAATATGAGTGCGCATGTATGTTGCACATTATCTGTATTAGCCAGGTGAAAAAACAAGAGTCAGTTGTCCATATTATTGTATGACTGGTGTGATTTCCAACAGTACCATAGATAGAAACATGATCTAAAATAGGCAGGTTGTAGGTGAGAACAAAAACCGTGATTATGGTTTTTGTGCTATTTATGCTGAAAAAAGAACTATGTCTTGTAAATCTCATTTAAAGTTCAGTTTAGTAGTTTTAGATTCTGAACTTCCCCCGACGATGTCTAGAGCTGTGGCTTTGGTTCGCCTGAGAATTATGTAAATATATTGCCATTGTTCCACTAATGCCAAAAGTCCATGGGTTGAAAGCTGTAAATTAAGCTAGAACTGATGAATTACTTATTTCTTTTCTTGACTGCTACATCCCCTTTGGGCTGACTGGGTGCGAGAGCCAATCCCATATGCATGTAGGTGAAGGCAGGATACACCCCCCAAATGAGTCCCGAGCTCATTGCAGGACCCTTGGTGAGCATTTGTGGGGTTCGGTAACTTGCTCCAGGATACCTCAGCAGTGCCCTGAAGGTGTTGTGGCACCTCCTACTATGACCAAAACGCCTTCCATGTTTTGTCCTCACTGTGGCTTGAACCGTAAACCCTCCGCTTTTCAGCCCTACAGACTGTGTTGAGCCCCCAAGACATTATTTAATGTTCTTTATTTTCCCTTGTAGCTGAAACATGTTGAACTTAGTCTAAAGAGTCACACTGATTAGACTTTATGGCGATTGTCTCATTAAAGGGACTGTATGTTCAAAAAGTGCAGGTTGAAATAGGCTTTCTAAAAGATTACATATGTACAAATGTCTTTGGCATTAGAGTCTGAAACAGGACATGAATATGAACTCGATGCATAATGGGCATACTTTATTGGAGGTTAGGTTGGTTCTGAGCCCGGCTCACTTTGTCTGACCTCATCCCTCCGCCTAAGATATTTGCATGACCTCCTCCCCCTTTGTTCTTTGCACTTTATTTTATATCTGAAACAGATCGTTTCATTTATTTTCATCCATCCCCTAACCCCTAATAGCCCCAAGCCCCTAACATTGTGACCAACATACTGTAGATGTCCCCATCACCCAATCATCAAACAGTTGGAAGTTAAAGAAGAAAAAGTCTCCCGGAAGCCAGCAGGGTCATGAATTCAAAAAGGGCCATTCTCACATTTAGCTGAACTCTACCTGCATATATTTAGAATCTTCCTCACTTTGCTAAATTAATTTAATTTGAGCTGTATGCACTGTAATGTTCCCACTGCACCAAGCAAGAGGCTGCACAGTGGGTGGCCAGATGCTCTTTCCAGTATCTGTGCAGTTATGTAGATTAGCTGGTCAAGGTCTCACTCATTTTTCTTCCATTTACAACCAGCATGAGTTTATAACAGCATGTTGTTAATACCGGTGCAGTCCATTACCTGACACGAGGGTTGACTTTCCTTAAAGGGCCGTGTTTATGTCAATTAAAAGAGAAGCAGTGAACGATGGAAGAGCGAGGGAGGAGTGGGGTGGGGGAGACGACAGACTGGGATGTTACGCTTCAGTAAAGATGCTGCGGTTGGAGGAGTGAGCAGAGAGAAAACAAGGAGGGAAGCAGGGTGACGCCTGCAAGGTTTTTGTTTTTTGTTAAAACTTTCAGATGGCGCCGACCCTTTTCAAGATACATTTGTTTGTTCATTTATCCGTTTGTTTGTTTGTTTATCAATCACTAATGCACAGCTGTGGGTAATAGCATCAAAATGTTTACTACTGCAGCTCCAGTCCAAAAAGATCAGCTTTCAAACACAAGCCATGTAAAGTCCATGGCCTCTGACACAATTGCACGGTAATCCCTTGCAAGTTTCACTTGGCAGTGATGTTAGCGTGCATCGTTTTTTTTTTTCCCTTGTGGTAGCTCTCATCAAGATCCATGCTTGGGATGGGCAACAAGCTCCTCTATGAATGGATGATGTTCCTATGTAATTTATATGGTATGATTTCAGTCTAATAAAAATGGAATCAGGAAGTGGAGTTAATAACAAGGTGAGAATATGTGGCATTGCTTTGCACGCATTTTAAAATAGTACAATATATAACATGGAAATATACATTTAAGCACCCGCACAATATTATTCTGTAGCCTTGCACATTTGCAGTCAACTACTGGGTCCATCACAGCTGCATTTAACTGATAAGACACTTAAGGAACAAACCTGATGGCACCACTGACACCAAAGACTAGTAAAATAGATTGACTATATAAATCCCATGTGAAGCTTTCCATATCTTAATAGACCAGCAAGAGGGCAGTGATTTACAACACAACAAGCTATGGTGGTACCCTGGTGATGTGTATGTGTGTGTGTGTGTGTGTGTGTGTGTGTGTGAGTGTGTTCGGCAGGCTCAGGACTTTTTTCCTGTGGCACTTCCCATTACTTTTCTCTGGTTAAAAATGTTGCTCAGAGCAGCAACAGAAACCAAATGAAGCTGCTCTCCCGCCATTCGACAGCCACCCGCCCTCGCTCAAATGCAAAGGAAATACATTTACAGTTACACTGAGGGCTCGGATGTGAGGATTTACAAAATTCTGCTCATGTCTTCAGGAGGGTTCTAAATAAAACTATCTGTCAAATTTGCAAAAGAGCTACGTTCATCCCTCTGCTCGGCATTAATAACCATGCTATTTAAATTAGGCTCACTGCTGCCCCCTATAGGTATACTATGCTTTCAGTATACAAAGAAAAAGATTTTTGACATAAAGCTATGAAGCCATAAAGAAAAGACAAAAAGCACCTGAACCAAAAGTCTCAGCATTAATAAAGCAATTCTTTATAATTGTCATTCCATATGTTGCAGGGATTTCTTTGAAGCAAACTACCACTCCACAAGCGTATGGCCCAACATAGGGGAGCCAACTCCTCAGGCCAAGACGTACAGGTACAGGTTTTGGCCAGAGAAGATAGATGGTTCGAGTGAGGAGTGAAAGAAGCCATCTATGTCAAACTGGAAAGACCATCATTAACCAGAGATGGGGGTCTGAGACATAACCTCTCACCTGTTTACAATACAGTATTGAAAAACCTCCCCAGGAGGAGAAGAGGCCATTCGCACATGGCTACTAATGAACTCCATTGTGTCAGCGGAAGTCTCAACGACTGGTTGGTGGAGCAACCAACTACCAGGTGACTGGAGCTCCAAATGTGTTAATAAATCCTGAAGAGTACCTGGAGCTCCCAGTCAGCTAGAACTGATGAAGCCTCTTGGATGAGAGGTGAAATGTCTTCAGGAAACCCAAACAGTCCTGTTGCTATGATTCAACTACAATAACTTCTTTATAAGGTAAAAACCTGGACAGAAGACTCCATCATATTTCCAGATGAGAAAATTGCAGAATGGCATTAAAAGAACATTGAAAAAAATTAATAAAATCAGTCATTTTGTTTGTTTTCTACCTACAGATCTCAACCAATTTCATAGATCTCCTTTTATATAATTTCACCAACCTGGTTCAATTCATCTTGGGTCCTGTTGGCTCAATAATTCTGGAAAACATTTATTTTTTAAGCCTATGTCTTGTCTCTAGCAAAAAAAAAAAAAAAAAGTTGAAACTGCTCTGTTGGACAGGGACATTGCTCGTTGGCAAGATTCCACCTTTGCGAGGTGCAGAAAAACCAAAACTTAATATTACTCACGATGCTGTTATCCAGTCGGATCTGTTCTAATTTTATCAGCCCTGCGGTTCTGGATTTGCATTGCAGAGAAGAGTTTGGGCAGTGAGCGTGGACGAGGTCTGAGCTACAGAGGACGGCCAAAATTAAGCACAGCCGGCTTCAGCTGACTCAATAATAAGGCATATGATTTAGACAGTGTGAAATATCTTAATGCCTACAAAGGGAATAATTAAAAGCTCAATATATATGACTACAGACTCTCTTTCCCCGGTCATCAAATATTGATGCTTTCAGCTAGCGGCTGGCAAAATCAGCTTCCCAGAAAGCTAAAATAGTTTTGTTTTGACCTGCTCTTAATAAAATCATGTTTGTCATAGCATAAACAAAACACATATTTTGATTTTTGTTCACTCATATATGCATATATACAGTAAATAGTAAATAATGGCAGGAATAGTTATGAATTCCCATTTGCAATTAATATTACTATAAATATTAACATTTATATTCCCGATTTAAATGTTGCTGTCAGAACTTTACGCTATTCATTTTTTTCTCTCTTTTAAGATCATTTGAATTTAATGACCACCTCAATTGGTTTGACTTTTTTTCTTTTTTATTCGCAGCACAGTTTAGGAACACAAAACGCAGCATTTATCTACATCAGCATTGTTTAAGGGCTCTGAAAAAAAGTGTGGCGTGTCCTCGGGCACAGCGGCTCATCGGGCTTCAGGGCAATGTCGCCTCCTGTAAGGCTAAGGTGTTACAAGAGAAACTGTAGCATGTATGTGTCTCGCAGCTTACTTTGGTCGAGCATGAGAGGTGAGATGCCCGCTGGGACCACTTTGCCTCACAGAGGAGGAGAATCTCTCATAAATACTGCAGAGGCACAAGTGCATTTCTATATCTCTCTTTTTTTCTGCATTCAATTAAATCAACTTAGGGAGTTTTTTTATTCCTTTTTCCCCTTCTTCTTCCTCTTCCTTCCATCTTTTTTTTCCTCATCAAAACGCTTTGAATCAATTTCATGCCCTACAAATGCTGTTTACCCTCTTGGGTGTGAAACATCTGCTCTTAGCTCCCACTGGCTTCTTGAGCTTTATTTGCACATTCACTCTCTCAGGCTGTTTTTTTTTTTTTCTTTGATTTTTCCTTTAATTTTATTTTAAAGAAGACACTGTAGAAAAGCTCAACTGCTGCCAGGCACATTGTGAGAATGCTCAACTGTTTGTAATGTGCCCAGAAGAATGGGCTGATGCTGCTTCTTCATTCCCTGCATTCACTGACGGGGCTCATGGCAGCAGCCTATTGTTAATTTAAACAGCACTAGCAGAAGTGCAGCGATCTGTGTCTTTTATTCAGCTGTACCTTGGTGTACCTCTGATTGTTCTCTCCAACCTCCAAGATTCTGGAAACTTATCTTTCGACACCAAAGGGCCATTTGATACACAAAAAAAGTCCAGCACCAAGAAGTCTTTATGTTGAAGACTTTCTTTTTGAGCATTCAGCGAATATTTTGAGCGGGTTTTACTTCACCTCCCTCGTATGGTTCTTTTTCCTGCTTGTTAAAGCCACCGGACTGTCGGGGTTGGATTTTAAAATAGTCCAGATTCACTGAGATGTGGGATTCCACTGCTCGTTACATCTGAATAGCAGCTGTCCTCCAGGATGCTATCTTTGAAGGAGATTTATGCATCAGTGGATGGTTCCCTCTATGAAAGACACCCACATAAAAAGACAACAAAAGCAGTGCCCACGAAGAAAAAGGGAATGTCTGAAGAAAAAAGCCTGTAAACATATTTTTTTTTGTTTGCCTTTGATATGATCTATAATATGGTTCTTTATCTATATACACCTTTTTTGTCTCATTACTGCATCAGAGCTGCCATACCCACACTCGGTTCTGTTGTTTTCCACTGCAGCTTTTCCTCTCTGATGTTGAAAGGTAGGAATTGTCAGTTGTGAGTGAGGAATGCTCCTTAGCGACCTTTCCTCCTACCTTGCCGGTTTCCTATTACCCCAGCGAGAGATTGAAGCCCTTAAATAATCCCACAAATTTCGCCTCTGCGCCCCAGAGGGGCCTGATGACTGACTTTGTGCAGCAGCCGGGTTCTCCATGAGATCAAAGTTTAGAGTTGTTTGATGCATTCGTGACGCCTCAATGCTGTCAGAATGCCTGTTGGTTTGACAGGCCTCCTCGTATAAGCGAGTATGCTTTCAATCATATAGCCGAACATTGCCGACTACTTCATCGGTGTTGCTCCGGTGTGACTGTTTTCCACTCCTTTGTCACTCCTTTGTGCAACTGATGTGGAAATTGTCATCAGCTCCACTTCATCAGCTCCGACATCATTCATTAGTTTCAGCCAGGCTCCTTCAGCTAATTAAAGGAGTTGTTGAGACGCGAGCTTTGACCGTATAGCCTCAAATAATTCCAGTTATAAAATGATGTCTTCAGTCTGTGTGGAAGCCATAGCTTCGTAGCTAATGCCTGGATCAGACTACGTGATTATTTAGTCTTTCGCAGCCGTCGCAATGTAAACGCGTAAAGTCATGCTGTGTTGTGGTCGGTGGAAACTCAGTGCTAGAAGTTCGCTTGATCGCGATGATAATGACCCTGTACAATGTCAGAGGTTATCATGGAGGTGTGGCAACCAACCTGGGCACTGGGCCTGGTGCTAGCATTACCGTATTTTCACGACTATAAGGCGCACCTAAAAGCCTAGAATTTTCTAAAAAATCTACGGTGCGCCTTTTAACCCGGAGCGCCTTTTGTATGGATTACGGTAATATTGGTTAATCGCGGCTACCGTAGTCAGTAGGCGTGGCCGAGGTAACAGCAGTAAGTTCAGTCCGAAACCGTTTCTGTCTGTAAAGACCCCAAAATGGCTCCTTGCAAGAGACGCGCTTTTGACGCAGAGTTCAAACTGAAGGCAATCAGTCACGCAGTTGAACACGGAAATAGAGCAGCGGCAAGAGAATTTAACGTGAACGAATCAATGGTGCGGAGTGGAGGAAGCAACAAGACGACCTGCGCCAGGTAAAGAAGACTCAACGGAGCTTCCGAGGAAACAAAGCAAGAAGTGGATTAACAAAGGAACTCCAGCCGCTAGATATTGGTGTCAACGGGGCATTCAAAACTAGACTGCGAACTGCGTGGGAGCGGTGGATGACGAACGGCGAACACACGTTCACCAAGACGGGGAGACGGCGCCGAGCGTCATACGTCACTATCTGCCAGTGGATTGTAAACGCCTGGGCTGATATATCAGTCTCGACCATGGTCCGAGCTTTCGGGAAGGCAGGGATTGTCACTGAAATGCCAGACAACACCAGCGACACCGACCCTGATGACGACTTTGACGAGACGGAGCCGGCCATGTTGGACGCCGTATTCGCACAACTGTCCAGAAGAAGAAGAATTCGAGGGATTCCTGGATGAGGAATGAACTGATAAAGTGAGCTTTACGTGTTTCTTTTGTGTGTTTACAACTTAACAAGGCTGGTCATACTGTGAATATGGAAATTACCGTTTGAACAACGTTGTTATATTGCTATTGTTATATTGCTATTGCTATCGCTTTGCACTACTTCGAGAGTTCGAGTTACCGTATATTGTGTTTGCACTAACGTTTGATTTACCGCAACGGTACTACGTGATAAAAATGTTGCACTAAATCGAAGATTTATTAAACTCCACTATCCACTTGTGATAAAAATGTTGCACTGCCTGTTATAACTCGCTGTTATTAAACGAACTGTGTTACGCGAAAACACTACGTCACTCGGGAAAAATAATAAAACAGCTGTTTATTCGTTTTGGGAGTGAATAGAGTTGTGAGAACGACGGTTTGCATTCTATTAATAAAGTTTGACTGACTTATCTGGCTGTTTTATTGACATTCCTTTTAGCGCAGCTCGATCTAGTGAACGCGTCATGAAACCACAGGCACTACGCAGTTTCTTTGCTATGCGCCTTATAACACGGTGCGCCCTGTGTATGAAAATATTTCTAAAATAGGCTGTTAATTGAAGGTGCGCCCTATAATACGGCGCGCCTTATGGTTGTGAAAATACGGTAATTTATGCAGAAAAGGAAAAAATGTGAATCTATACACCTTAAACCCATTAAGTTTCATTGCCTACAAGAAGCAAACTAACGTAAGTTGTATTTTCAGGAAAATCCCATCAAAGTTCACATCATAGTGGCTGTTAAAAAACAAACAAAAGAAAACAACGTGCTAGACTTTTCGTTGGGGCGTCGTAGAGTGACAGGGGTCTGGTGTGTCAGTCTCTTCCATTACATATGTCACTCTACAAATTCATCATTCCCAGTGTTCAGAATTGGTCCCGCCTGACACTGAAAATTTATCGACCACAACAAATTTGTGTCACAATGGGTCTCAGTTTGTGCTGTCTATGCCTGTTGAATATATACTTAACCACAGTTATCCCTTCTTTGACCACCTCGGCAGGGCACCAGCAACTCTGGGAGGTCCTGCTGAGGCAGACTATAGATTTAATGTCCCCAAGAGTTCCCAAAGAGAAGTTACAACATGCTGGTTTTAGAGTGTGACTTGTGTTCCCTAACCATAACCCCAATCTCTAACCCTTTTTCTGCTCTCTTTCAATCTTATTACATCGTTGCACAACCAGGAATGTCGCTCCATAGTTTTGCTTTAGGGAGCTATTGATAAGAACTCAAAAAGTTTCCATTGGTGATTTATTTCATCATTATCTGTTCATTGTCCCAGTGGTATTGTATTGACTCTCCATGCCCCACACCTCTCACCATGGTGCTGGTGTCCCAGCCAGTTGGCTAAGCCGCCAGCTGGTCTCTATCAATGCAGAGATGTTGGCCCAACATGATGCCTTGCATTTGCAAAGCATCTTTTATGTGCAGAGTTTGTGATTGTAGTCAACATTTGGAATGTGGAGGAACCGTCAGACTCACCAAACCACCTGTGCAGGTGCGCTTGCTCCACTTGGGCATGAACGGCACTCCACTGGGAATAACAATTTTTCATTAAAAGTGACAAACCTTCAAACCTATTGAAGCATTTCAGACAACTACACCGACCCGTGTAGTTGAAAAAATGGTATAACCTTCAATTTTTGGCACATAACAATAATGTTGTTCTGGGATTTCTGAGGATTTGGTTGCCTTGACAAAACCATTCCCATAAAGCTGCCATGCCATCGACCTCCTTAAACCAACACAAGGTTTAATCTTCAATGATGTACTGTACGTGACAAAAGGGGGGTAATGCTCACATGATGCTTCCAGTAATCCCAGTGATTACAAAGGTGGTGTGAAACACCAGCTATAATGCTCTTATCTACTAGATTAAGGTCAGACTATGGGCGCCAAGATGTGCCTAACTTACTAAAGTAGGTATTTTCGAGAGTGACACATGTAGCCAGAATTAATTATCCTTCTAGTCACATAACAATCTTAACATAACATGTAGGGATTATATATGCGCACATGTATGGACACACAATCATATCCATGTGTTCTGCCAGTATTGTCGGGTACATCTCTAAGGTGGACTGCATCTGTTAACCCTTACCTGTACAATAAACGGGTCAACACTCTTGGGGGGAGATTATTCTCCAGTCTGGTTAATGGTCCTTACTGACGGCACTTAATGAAAATTAATGACTAGCTCTCGGATGCTGTTCACACAACTAGGGCAGCAATGGTATATTGCAGTAAATCCCACTCTATACAAAAGCAGCAGTTTTTCACTGATGGGTAAATTATGGGCGTCGAATGTGTGAAATTTTCACTTGTGCAATTTATAGATTCAAAGTTAATCCATATTAACCTGCACCAGTATCAGCAAAGCAATATCAAACTTTAGTGGCTAAACAGGCGTACGTTAGTATGTAAGCTTGTTTCTTCATCCAATCAGAGGGAGACCCAGCTGCCTGGGGAAAGAAAGTCACGCCGGCTAGAAGAGATCAGCGTTAGCCTTAAGCCTTTGGGAATCTCATTAATGAGTATTAATGGGTGTCTTCTAATGCTGTGATCCACACAGCATGCTTCTAATTTGCAGCCCTTTAACCTGGCTCAAAGATTGTGAATTCCTGGATTTATGGGATATACTGTATCTTACACCTAGTTCTTTCTTTCACTGTTGTGGCAACACGGGAGTGTCCAGCTGATGGTCATTTCCTGGACAGTGGGATTGGAATGTTGAGTCACAGCCAGCATAGATATTACTTTTTAAGAAAGAAATGAACCACAAAAGAAATTTAGCTTTAGCATAATCCACAAGAAAAAGTGGGAGCTTGGAGGAGCCCATAGTTACGCAGAGGTGCCTGCTCAATTGCTAATAAAGCATCAGACTGAGCAGCAGTAACTGATTTTGCAAACTGCTCAGCCTTGCTGCAAGATCAATAACCACTGTAGTATTTTCCTGACCGCCTCAGTGTCTGGCTCCAATAATTCGAAAGCAATCCCCCTCTGCTGTTATGTGATACATGCTAATATAATGCATAACAGCGGAGTCATTGAACAGATATATATATATAGGCTTGCAAAGTGATATAAAGAGCGTTACCATATTACCAAATTTATTGTATTGACGTTAACACCCATTAAACGATTGGGTTTTTATCAGCAACCGCTCAAGCCATTTACATTCTTTATTTACACATTTTGTGCCTCCTCTGATAAGTTGATGACAGTTAACACCTTGACTTTGGGTGTTATCTTCCCACAAGTGATGTGCATTTAAATAGCTCTGCCTTGACATGGGCACTATGGCCTATTGTCGTTTGACACATGTTTCACAATGACAGCCATTTTTGTCGACAAAAATGATTGAACAACACCTATGGAAGTCATGAGCATTCCAATCACTGAAGATGTATAGCCTATAATTAAGTAAATAATCACTGGAGGTTAATCCATCATGTATGACCCACAAATCACGGTTGCATTTTGCCTTTACACAACTTTGCTTTTTTACTTATATACAGGTTGGAGGCAAATGATTTATCTTTATTCAGTCGAGCATTAGTATAGCTCAGATGACAGCATGTGCAGGCCTAAGAAAAAAGTGGTGAAGCAATTTTATGACGGCTTGATTCCGATAGTTTAGGGGTACCTAATATGTCAAGTGTGATCGACTGGTCGTGTGGGTGGACTGATGGCATTAAGATGTGATGAGATGTTAGCCAATGATTGATCCTCACTATAGTCTGTCTTTCCAAACACATGGATCACGTTTCAGTTTTTCTACTTATCAGTTAACCCCGGAAACTCCAGCCAGGTAATTACCTATTTAGCCATCCAATTGATTATTTTTGAAAGTTTCTACAGATGAGTGACAGAGCTGGGCCAAGTAAGAAACAAAATTCTATCCAATTCCATAATGTCTTTTTTTCCCCCCGAAATTGAACTATTCAAAGTGCTTTTGTCTGATCTTCTCTTCTGTAGATGGAAATGTGGAGTGACATTTTGGACTTCTCTTAAAAACTTTAACTTCCCTCTGAAATGCGAGCTAAGGAAGCATTTGCACTATTGATAGATCAATTTGATGTACGTGGGCAAGCATGCCTTGGAGATTACCGTATTTTGAGGACCATAAGGCGCACTGTATTAAAAGGTGCAGTCTCAGTTAGGGGTGCTATTTCTGTATTTAAAACATACATAAGACGCACCGTATTATTAGGCGCATGCTGAAACATACAGTAAAAAATGACAACGGAAGTAAAACAGTGAGTTTCGACACAAAACCATCAAAGTTTTCATCTTCTGTATCTGAATTAAACAGCTGCGCCATTTCAATGTCCAACATCCCGAATTCCTCTTCTTAATCATCTGAATCGGACTCATCGACCGGTTCCGGTTCAGTGTTGATTTTGTGAAAGCTTTTACAATACATGAAGACGGTATCATAGCCCATGTGTCTGCAATCCACCCGCATATGGTGGCATAACTCACCCGCCGCTGCCTCATAGTCTTTGTGAAGGAGTGTTCGCCTTCCGTCATCCAGTGATCTGTCCGTTTCCGTGGCAGCCGAGAACCACGGTGAACGACGAGGACTCTCCACTTTGTGGGTCAAAGGGATGTTAAAAGTCATCCATGTTGGTGATGTGGCTGGGCGCGGTTATCTTATGTCGCGGCAGTAGGTGCGGAAGATGGCCGCCCTCTCCTGTGCAACAGTTGTCCTCGCGCGTATGGAGAGATGCCGCCTCCTCATAAAGTGAAAACACTAAGATTGCTCGATTGCCATTTTCAGCCGCATATTCGATGGCCTGCAGTTTATAGTAAGCTTCATTCATACGCGTCTCGCTTGACCGGCGCCATTTTAGGGGGTCCTTACGCGTAGGTGTGCCGCTAATCGATGGGCGGAGCGTTTACCTCACCAAAGGCACACAGCAGATTTTGGAACTCAGTCCACACACAAGGCGCACCATATTATAAGGCGCACCGGTGATTTTTGAGAAAAGTTTAGTGTTTTAGGTGCGCCTTATAGTCGTGAAAATACGGTACATCATTTCTGAGCCATATTTTTCTGCTTTCAAATGAACAGCTGTTGTACAATTGTCTGTGGCATTTAATAACATGCTATTATAGGGACTATTGAGTCCCCCCAATAATCACATTCATCAATTAAAGATAAATGCATCACTTAGTAACATATATTGTGGTTGATGCATTCTGCATCATTGGTTGGTACAGAACCCTCACAAACGTTACCCTCAAGACAACTATCATACAGCAGCTTTTGCTGACAGACATTTCCATTGAGGCATGTTGTGGAATGCATAGACAATCTTGGCCACCCTTCGCCAGCCATTTTGTGAAGGATTTGTTCCTCCCCATTGTGGGTGGTTATATCAGCACCCCAGGGATCAGTAGGACAAGATATAAATTGTCCTTTATTTCTAGCGCAATAAATGCTCATAATTTGTGCTGAGCCATGATGGAGTAAGTTATTTGCCTGTGCTGACTAAAAGTACTCCATTAGGTCCAGTAACCAATAATCAGTCTTTTATTCTCTTATGAACAAGTTGTTCTTATTTTTTTAATATTCTTTTATTTATGTTTGTATGGTGGATGGGATTGTTGCGGTCTTGATTGATGTATTTGTCTTGTCATGAATGTCCATAGTATGTTCTACTGCACCTTCGGACCAAATCTCCCCCTTGGGGGGCAATAAAGACCTCAAGTGAACTGAACTGGAACCCTGGCCAAGATATTAGCAGTCAATACCTGCATGAGCCACATGAAACCATGGAAATTTATAGGCCTCATTTCTGCTGATGCAGGCCGGCTGTCAAACCCATCAGCGTGCACACAAGCACGGGTCCTTGTGGGGGAATGGAAATGCATTTAGAGCACGAGCTCTCAACAATGAGAGGGAAGAATTTTCCTTCTTTATCTCGCTTACCTCTCTGGGCCTCTGTTTTCCACGTTCCGTTCATTTTCTTTTACCACTCCAATGACTCCATACTTAACACGGTTAGGAGATTTTCTCATTCTCCTACATTTCTTCCGCACTGAGACCCCATCAAGCTGGGATTTGTGTGTAAAGCAGCCATAGAAACCTTTCCAGCTTTTTTTTTTAATAATCTAAAGAATCAAAGAAGGGATTGATGCCACCACTCGCAGCTAAATCCTTTTTCCTCTGTAAACATTGAATGTGGTCTTTCATTGTTAGATATCTTAAATTCAACTGGCTGCACTGGATGTACCAAATCCTATTGATAAAAAAATGGCTATGCACTTTTAAAGCTATCAAGGTCTGTTAAGTCAGACAGATAAACCCCACAGTGGTTCCTCTGGTGACCTGGTCCAAACTACCTGTTTGTATCAAACTATGCTGTCAATAGACCATAGTGATTTGATCTCTGCCTCCGAGCCCAGTGATAATTACCCTCTCAGAGCATCAATGAGGATTTATTGGTCTTTGCTCCAGGGTGCACAATACAGCCTGTGCTTAATCTTTGTGCTGCTGGAGACTTTGGCTTGTTTGCAAAGTGTGGAGAAGCTCCAATATTTCTTTATCCTGGGGTAATCGTTAGTGAAATTTCACATGAGCAGGGACAGATGGGGTGGGGCTTGGGTCACCTGGGCTTCATGCATGTTTGAATCACAATAGAAGAAATTGCATCAATTTTCCGTTTGTATCATGCAAATATGTTGTATTATAGCTTTTAAAACGGAAACATCGTTGCAAGCAATTTAGAGAAGGCAGTTCAGACGGCTGCTATGCAACAGGGTTGGTTGAGTTGGTATATGTCGATGACACAATTTTGTTCATTCTTAATCAATTGCACTAACACGTTGAAAAAATAATCATTCACTACTAAATGATAATAAAACAGTAAATAAATGACTTTATTGTAAGTTCAGTCACGGTTGTAGCCCTATGAAAGGGCTACTGAGTCTAATGAAATTAAATAGAATATCCAGCTAATTTGAAATCCTTTAAATCTGATTTTTTATTTATTAATTTTGATTCTGAGTTTAAAGGGTCAATAGCTTCCAAGTATCTGAGTACTGGTGTTTTCTGTTGTATCATCCCAGTGTATCTGGGTCAGACAAGCCAAGATATTCTGCCCTTGGCCTAAGCGTTTGAAGCCCTACGACTGAGGAAGGTGACTCCCACAGCGTGTAATTAAACAGCAAACTGCCTCACTAAAGATGGACGCTGCCCTACTGAGCGTTGGCATCTGTGCCCGCAGCAGACGGGCTTCCTTCACTCCTTTTTCAAGGAAGTCGGTGAGCAAAACAACGGGCTCACCTAAAGGCGGGCGATCTTCACCCCGTATGAATGGTAGCATTTTAACCCATCACATTATAAGACTTATATCCCACTGAGGTGCCTTTTAGAAACAGAGAAAACTTTGAAGATGAGGTTTGTGTACCCTTTAAAAAATGCCACAAAATGTCAAAGACAACAGCTCAGAAAGACACAAGGCTCTTCTTTCAGTCCCCCCTCAGAGTGCAGCATTAAACCTAAATGTCATCATTTCTCTGCCTTTAAAAAACAATAACCTCATATTCTTACTTTAAAGACATCCAAATGATAATCACAAAATCTGAAACAATAAATGACACAGAAATACTGTGAAGTCCTTTATCGCAACAGAATGCCGACTAATTGTTGTTATTTTGTATAACTGCTGTGTACATTTTGTTCGTGAAAGGTTACGAACTCAGTGTATGACTGGACAGATTAACAGATTGACTTCTATCTATTTTCTTTTTGCATATTCCCTATCAGCAGATCTAAGCAGTCAGAGGCGGGGTTACACTCAACACAGTCCATCACAGGAACACAGGGGCACACACAAATTTCATAAGTGAGACACAGGCGTGTTGTTCTTTCTGTACGGAGTTAACATGGAAAAAACCTACACCATCTCATGCCTAATTGACCTTTGCCTGAAATTGTCTTTGAGGGAAGGCCAGAATTAGAGGGGCTGTACAGGCCACCTGCCATAACACGGTGTCCATTCAAATACGGGGGGGGGAGTCCACATCACATGATCACATGGAGCTAAAAATCAAATGCTGTCTGGCTCAGACACAAATAATGAAACCTTTTATTTGTGTGGGCTTGAAAATGATTCTGTGCATTGGTGTTTAACCACGGTCACCCGTATGAAATAGCCTGAGACCATCTGCAATTTATGATTTGCTCCCAGCCTCTGGCAAGCTAGGCTGAATAATTTACATTGTGCTGAGGCCTACGTGCCCGGAATGTCTGATGCCAAAAATAGGGGAAAGAGGGGATGAGGGGGAACGGAGTCAGACAAGCTACCAATGCAGTCGCGATGTGATACACGGTGGGCGTGTGCAAGGATTGCGCGCTTAGTAATTGGCCAAATGTGCTGAGTCACATGGAAGTGCACTTGAGATTGATCTACATGTCTCTTGTGTGTCCCCATGATGTGGTAAATACTGCGGAATCCTCTTCCTCTCCCGCACAGACAAAAATCCCTGGCGCACAAAATACTAGAGATGGAAAGAACAGGAACCCCCTCTTCGTCCTTCATCCGTCAAATAAAATTGGAACAAAAGAGGCATCAGGCCAACTTCAAAATAGTATCATGTGAAAGACATTTTCGGTATATATTTTGAGAGCCCTCCAAGCACAAATCTGTGAGCGTGTGCATATGTCTGCAAAAAAAAATCATTTTTTTCCTTCTTATAAGACCTACCGGCAATAACCTTGGATGACACGAGCCTTTTCACAGGTGAGCACACTTTAACAAAAGTGCAGCCGCACCGCTCACAGCTCTCCCAGAGCTACCAAGAGCTGCAAATCGGGAGACAAACCGAAAACGTTATTTACTGTACCACTGTGTTTTTCAAGGATAACGCATGCAGTCATTTAGCTGAGGTCAAACACAAAGGAATCAATAACATGACTGGAATTACAGAGTAAATAAATATAATATTATACATAATACATTATATCCATTCTATGTGTGGCTATTTCCGTGAAATGTGTCCTTGAGAATATCTTTTCTCCTGCCTTTGGACACAAAAGTAAGTAGGTAAATAGCGATTGTATTGGATGATAATCTCAACCCCATGCCAATCAACTGGCCTAATCACATTGAGGAATTAATGAAAGTGGAAGACCAGAGGCAGCTCAAAGTTAAAGAGAAACAGATAAGAAACTCCAGAAGCCCTGTAATTGGACCTCATCGATCTGCTGCGTTTATAGATCCTTATCGCCTCATGGTATGCAAATTCTTCCATCTCGTGCGAACGTTCACCGCCATCTTTTGTGTTACTTTTGACCCCAGTAGGTTGCAAATTATTCTGTAAAGGATTACTAACGTCACTTAACATGTATTTAAAAACTCCTCTCATGTTTGTTTCTTTCTCCAAGTTATAAAGGCATTATAACCTCTTTTATGGCAACTGTGTCTTTTATAACATAATTTTGCAAAGATTGTCCCCAAACAAAGCGGAATCTAGCTGCCATGTTTCACCCAATATGAGCTTATGTCCACAGAGACCCCATGGGCAGCTGACAGATGGCAAGGCAGGGCCATCCACAGATGCCCACCTCTTATCTTGCATGTCTTAGCCAAGACAAAACACACGGAGCAGGCGTGGAATCAAGGGGCTCTGTGGAATACACAAGGCAGGGTCTTACATGACAAAGATTTTTTTTTTTTTTTTTTTAAAGGTTTACTCAGTAGAAAGTCACATCATCGCAAGAGTTGTCCGCTCAGACACAATGGTAAATACGATTTAACTAACCCTAACTAATTTAGCTTACATTAGCCCACAAAAAATGCAAAAGACTGCCAGGAATAAGGATTTAAAGGGCACCTCACAGTATCATTACATTATCTAGTAAAGGTAAGCTCTATTGTCAGTCAGACTTTACAAGTATACAGTGAACCATTTGAATCTAAATGAAACTTTGAAGGGTGTTTGAAGAGTTCCCATAACTCTGTGTGTGGTATTTAAAATAACAATTCATTGACTCTTGTGACATTTTCATTGTGTGGCCATCTTGGCTGAGTTGTGATTGGCTGGAAAGGTCATTGTTTGGTGGTTTGCTTTAATTATCAATATTGTGTTTTTCCACTTAGAACTCATTGAAAGATTAATTACATTTCTTTCCTAATGGTGAAATCAAGATAAATGGTGGCATTAGCTGTTGCAGTGCAGCGTCTCCAGCAGAGATAGCGGTAAACAATCCCTGCATACCCATAGACCGTAAATAACAAAACGAGAAGTTGTAAAGAGAAAGGCCACAGACTCTGGTTATCTACTTTTGCTAGTGCAGCTTGTAACTTTTTTTAACCTTGTTGTGTGTAGTTACGATGTTATGATAAGATGAATGTTATGAGAGCATATTCGTCTGGCACAAATTTTGCATCCTATGACTTCAAAATGTGACGAGCTTTTTGGCCATAACTGTTTAAACAGGTACTGCAAACTGGACTAAAGGTAAAGAACAGTTTGCTAGTCACCAGAGCAGCCTCTGCTAGGAAGGATATCACCATCTATTTCCAAGTGATTGCAGTGAGCAAGCCTTTGCTGAGTTCACACAGGGAAATGGACGACTGTTGGCTGAATGATCTGGCTCCAGTCTGGCTGCCTTGGGCCAAGTTGTTGGCTTGCAAAAGTCTCTCCTCCTCTCTCTGTCTCTCCAGCTTGTTGGCTTTTCATTTCCATATGAAGAGAATCTTGTAGAGTGAGAGGAGGCTCATTGTCGGTACAGCGCTACAACAGACAAACTACTCTGGGATGGTGGGTAGATTCTCAACACAGCTTACTGTGCTTTCAGTTTTTCAAAATTCAGTGCAAGCTCAGGTAAAATATATTTTTGCAAAATTTTCAGCATAATTATTGGATGCATATTGAGTGAATGATCGTGTGTCTCTCTGTGATCAAGACAACTGACCACCCAACATGACTCAGACTCTGCTTGAGAGTTCTTTTAAAAGGTTCCGCCTATCACTTTGGCCCCTGAGGGAATGTTGGCATCTCTTGACTGAATAATTGTTGAGCTGAAATTTACTCCTCACTACAGCAACTTATCTTATAAATCATCCCTGTATAATGACCACTGAAAATGACAAAACTGACCATTTTAACCCCACTTGAAATGAATAAACACAGTTTGAAATTTTGCCCCAACCTAACAATTAATATACTGTACACTGTGCATGTCTCAATCCCTCTACATATGTTCAGTCTAATGTACACCCACACTGAAACACCTCAACTCCAACCCTAACAGCAGTGTGTGGAACACAGCCCTCCAGATTGGATCTCAGCTTGAGGTAAAGGTTAATGAAAATAACCTGCAAAATAGAGAGTTAGCGCTTCTGCATCTGTTCCGGTTTCTTTGGCATTCTTACAAGATGTATACAAATAAATAATTATATCATTAATTTGACCCCCTCCCCCCAAAAAAAGATAAAGGAAAGGAAGGCAACAACACAATGTATCATTCTCTCATAATTTAGTACTTGCTGTATAAGCTGTCCATTGGTATTTGTTCGTCGATTCACATTCGTAGGCCAACTCCAGAAACTCAGTGTCAGGGTGGAAATTGCCTAAAGGCAGGTTGAGGTGATTCTGCCAGGCTTAAGATCAGAAGAAATGGGAAAAGAAAAGAACACCAGAAACACAAGTCCGGGTATAATGGGAACACGGAAAGGACAGAGCAGAGCTGTCGGGAACCCTGGAGATTTTGAGTCTGAAAATGCCTTCTGTTGTCAGAATCACTTAAAAGAAACATATGCACCGGTGAAGGACATGCAGTTTCATCATTGCCTTGTACACCGCTCATAAATCTTTTAAACCGCCTTACATCTCTCCCTTTTTGTATATTCTCAAACAGAATCCAGAGTTTTTCCTGCATAAGTGGTATAAATGATTGTATGGTGAATATATATTTTCTGTTTGGATCCCAGGAGCATTATTTATAAGCTTATTAACTGCTTTCATGCAATACAGATTACCTCTATTTTCAGTCACTGAGTCATGCATTCAGACATTTTTTTCAAAGATTTATAAGGCCAGCTATTTCCTTAGTTATTATTTGGAAAATTCAGTGATGAATGGAAGTGGTGCGCAGCAACAACTGCCAAAGTTGGGGCAATTTTTGTTGCCTGGTGTCACGTCATATGACATGTTTCCTTCACAGGCTAAACTAGGTTGTGTTCCACAGAATGTGGGGCATTCTTTGCTGGCTGTAAACCGGAACGATGCTGCTGTTGGAAAGCATCCTAAACAGTCCCATCGCAGGTCTGCGACTTCAACCTGGCCCGGGTCCAGTAACTGTCCAAAGTGCACCGTTTGCAAGACCCGTTTAACCTGAGGTAGCTAAACAGTACGACACTGACTGCTGTTACGAATTCTACAAAAACAGGGAATTTCTTTTTACCAGGTTTGAGCCTGGTGAAAGGGGAGTTTTTCGTTACTGTTTGGGGTCATTCAATAGTAGCAGTGTTTGAAGGGAAGGCCAGCCTGAACTGACGTTCTTTTAAGAGTAATTTGAAGGTGAACACAGTTGTCAGAGTCAAGATACCCAGGGGGAGCGGGTTCAGAGGTGCTCTGAGTCCCATGATGGACATACGGGCAGGAAATGTAGAGAGGACGGAGGCAGAGGATGCCCTGAGAGTACAGGAGGGTGTGAAGGGGTCTCGGAGATCCGTGTGGTAGAGGGGAGCAGCGCTATGAGCGCTTGTGAAGGGGAGGAGCAGGATAATCCTGTAAAGCTATTTGTGAACTGGGGTGATGTGTTGAGAGGAGGGAGATCCTGAGAGGGTGCAGGCAGCTGTTTTGCACAAGTTTGTTTTGGGAGTACTTTGGTGAACCGTGTAGAGGAGCAGTATAGGAATTAAGTTGGGATGCAGCAAGTGAAATAACTAGCATGGAAGAACTGTTAACGGTGATTAGATGGTTGATAGTTGATCGTTGGAGATGGTTGATTTTGAGGAGATAGAAGAATGCGATCAGGGTGATGTTGATGTTCAGGTGAAGGAGAGGGGGCTCTCCAGGATGAGACTCTTGGCCTGAGGAGAGATGTAGGAGGAGGGGAGAGGTTCAAATTGATTCAATTAGACTCAAATCAAATCAATTTCCTTCAATTTATTTCAGTGCAATTCATCATTATTTATGCAGCGTCTGTTACAATCAAAAACAGGCCCTAGATGCTTCACAGAAACTCAGGGCCATGTAGCTGTGGCAAGGAAAAACTCCCCTTTAACAGGATAGAAACCTTAAGCAGGCCTCACATGGGGGACTGTCCTGCTGGTGGCCGGTTGGGTATAGAGAGAGGAGAAGGGGGAGGAGAGATCAAGGAGAGAATCGACACACATCATACATGCAAGTGTATTAATCACACTGGATCACGTTGGAAGCTAAAGCCTAGCAAGTTGGTGGGGTCAGAGGTCAGCAGTCTGTGTTTTGTAAATTTATTTTTGTCTCAATCTGTTGTTCCTGCATTTAGCACGCCCACCCCAAACTGCTAATCAATCACACAATAGTTCTCACCAGAAGACACAAACACTCAGGAAGTGCAAGAGCTGCAACCAAATCCAGAACAATGCATTTCCCGGCTCTTGTGGAGGCTGTAATAGCCTCAATAAGTGCCCGTGATGTCACAGCCTAATTTCCATCAGGAAAATACAGCTCTGTTTATATCGCTTATGCAATTGTCCCATTCCCAGCGTACGGAATTCTCACTCGCCCACACACTCCCTGTCAGTCATCTGCTGAGGGATTCATCCATGAAGAGAACATCACATTGAAAGTGTGTCTTTGCCAGCTACAAGCTGCAGTCAGCTAAGGAACCCAGTAAGGATGAAAAAATTATATCTATGAAGCAGAACAGGAAGTGTTCACTGGCAAAGGTGTCCAATTTCATACACAAGGTCACCCTCTTCTACAAGAAAGACCTTTCATGTATTCATAAGCAATTAAATATTTCAGCTCATTCAGTCATTATTCCAGTCATCAGGGGATAAAGACTTTTGCGTACATTCACAGGCTAGGTGTGGCTCTTTCCAGTCTAACAAGAGCTAAAATCTGAGTTGCTAATAAAATTGTAAAAATGCTCGACATTTGCAACCTAAGAGACTCTTTATCAGGTTGCTGAGCAACAAACAGCTGCAAGCAGGAGCATATTTGACGAAATATCACATTTGCCACTGTGAAATACTCCATTTTGGGTTAACAACTCATCAAAAACAAAATAAACTAAGCACAATTATGGTATTTTTATTCTGCTGAAAGCTTTGAGGAGGCACATTACTGTTGTACCTTTCAGGGAGAGAGGGTCAAATCTACAAAGGGACTAATTTTGTCAGTACTGGCAGCAGATGGCTCTCAGTGTTGTTTTTTTTTTGTTTGTTTTTTTAATGAATTCATTGGCCAAAACCTTTCCATGTTAGGAGATGGAACACAAGGTGAAAAAGTTGTTATTTTTATTTATTTATTTTTTTTTTTTTTTCAAAAAAGGCTGTTATGCCAACAGTTGATGCTAATGTTGTTAGTTGATGCTAATGTAAACTTTCAGTTGTCACAATAGTGAGAAAAAGATGAAAAAAAAGGGAGGGGAACCAAAATTTGACCTTTCCTTTATGGTCAATCCATTTATCCCAGCAATCAACCAAGCAATAAAAATGAATAGTTTAGTGCAGATCATGCTCCAGTGGTGCAGGAATGTGTTGAGAAAAAAAAAAAAAAAAACACTGTCAAGTATTTGCATTCTACAGTGTATTTTGTGTATTTCAATTTGTAAGACTATTGCAAAAGAAGGGTATCCATTAGCTGAACAATTTTATTGGCACCACATTAAAACATCTTAAAAACTTTGAGTTTTTGTTTTTCATTATTTTGCTGTTAAATGCAGGAAGCAGGCTTTACTCGCCCCAAATATTGCTGTTTTACTATTCAGTGGAGACCCATTTTGAGTAATGTTCTGTTCAGCATTAATCTACTTTCAGGGCCATTTTAATAAAGTGGCTTTCAGAAGCTTAGTTGGGTAAACTGCAAAACATTAAAATCTATATTAAAACCTTGACTTTAAAAAGTAATGAGTAGTATCTGAAAACGACTTTAGTTTCTTTAAAATAATATCAGTATTCTTCAGCAATGATGAGAGGAAACAGTTTGTATGAATTCTTAGTATAACATGTGTTGGGAGCAGATTGCTGCTATTAAACATACATCAAAGACATCAAAAATACCTGTCTTTGAAACAGGGAACTACTGTGTGTTTACCTCCACTGGTATTCCCACTTGTGCATAGTTTAATTGTTTATTTAATGACTTTATGTTTCAACTTTGCTTTACTAATAAAGCATTGTGGGAAAAAAATCTTGTAAAACAATCCTGTAAAACATTAGGCAGTCTATTATATCAATGATTTTAGAATAAAAAAGACAGAAATTGTCATCCAGTTCTGATGCAACCTGCATTAAAAATTCAAAGGCCCATTTCCCCTCTTAAATGCATCTTTAAAAGGCGGCTGGGGTCCTGAAGAAGGAGAGCGCTGCCAAATAAGTGCCCTGGCCTTTCCAGTAGGGGCTTTAGTGTTAATTATGATTCTGTTTGTTACTCCTGCTTGAGCTGTTTCTCAAACCACAATGAGCAGGAGTCCTGGGAATCACTTCTTTTGTATTTGGTAGGTGAAGTCTGACTCCAGCACCACGGTCAGCGCACTGTCGCCTCCCTCACAGTCTTTGGGAGCCTTCACAGCAACAGACGTCAGTCTGTTTTGGGCAACTTGTGAGGACCTTTATCACATTATTCTGCCGTACCATGTTCCAGTGTTTAAAATGCCAGAGATGCATTAACTGACTCCTGAAAACTGGCTACTTTTCAGAGAGTGTGAGGCGCATAATTCAAACACTCAAAGCTGTTAATTCATGCCTTAAATTGGGGCCAAATGGATCAAATGTGGATGTGATATGCTGGACAAACTCACGGGTCGCCGTCTCACCAGAAGAGGGCATTCCGATTCTGCGTGACAAAGTTGCCATGGCGGGCAGACGTGATTAACAATGCCGTCGTGCCGGATTTCAACCCCAACAAGCCGGAGAATGAAAGGGACATTTGGAGGAAAGCGGCGATAATTTGGATATCTGAGCTTTCGTCTTTTCACGAACATCGGTGGATAACGGAGCGGGCACTTCTCGCCTGTGCGCCATGCGCGGATGAGACTGAGCATCCTTCAGCAACAGAATCGCAGCGGCTGAGTTAGGAGAAGGAATCGGAGGGTTGTTTCAGACGTTCGTGGAAACCAAGTCCTGCTTCCCCCCTCCTCCTCCTTTGTGTAATCGTATTTGTGAAGTTGCGGTGGGATTTTCGTGATTTTTTTTCAGTCCCCCGATTCTCGGTGCGCATGTTAGACTGACATGAATTACTTGGATGTGGCTCGGTTACTGCCTGCACCCACTGCAGTCCTCTTTTTAGCTGTAACTTGAAAAGAAAGAACGATTCCCTTCGCGCGAAGATACGGACAGCGCGCTCTAAAACTGGATATTGTGATTTATTTATTTTTTTGAAAACCTTGTTGGTTCTTTTTTTTCGAATCTGGAGTTGCACCATAAGGACATTTCGCACCCTTTCTGGTGCACTTTCGTGATGCAGAACTGAATCGGATAGCGCAACCAGGTCCGGGAGAGAAAAGGAGCAGGTGCGCGTTGGAGTCAGCGGCTGCGCGGAGAAACCGAGCCGGTGGATTAGGACGGTACCTGACTGTGCCGAGCGCGTCATGCGGACACGGACGTCGCGCACAAATCGCCATTAAAACCTGTAGGCTGGAGCTGACAGAGACGCGGATATGGGTAAGTTACGGGAATCTTATCTCCAGATCTTCTTATTTATTTATCTATTTTTGTTTGTTGATTTGCGCGTGGGTTGTTTCTCATGCGTCAGCTTGGCTCCTTTCTGAAAACCTTTGGTTCTGGACTTGAAAAAAGCAATGATTTTTTTTTTCCCCCAAATAGCACCGTTGTGTGCGTGCGTTTTACAGGTGATTTGGTGAGCTTGGGGATTGTGAATCCCGCACTGTAGCCTGTTACTCGCAGACCTGCACTCCCCTCAAACGGCAGTTTTTATTTATTTTTTTCCCCAAAGCATTTCCCTCAGAAATCACGATCCAAGAGAGAGAGAGAGAGTTTTTAATCTGCCATTAAGCGATCTGGCCATCTCCCCCACCCTGAGCGACTGGTTAGAGTGGGCTGCCTCGCTGACATGGACCGAAATGCTAATCACAGCAAATCTTGGAAGGCAGTCAACTTTATAAAAGCGTGGTCGCGCATAATCATCGATCGCTCCTTGATCTGCACGCAAGACGCCCATGGTCCAGTTGGAGACCGGCACTAACGCCACCACGCAACTCCTGTGGACTGACCGCCCGCGCTCGGATTATGCTTGGTGATTCTCATTCAGGAAAGTAGTCGTGCCCCGCACCTGCTTTGAAGAGAGGATCCAAACTGTGCGCTTCATGTGCACCAGCGCAGTTCTCCACAAATACCGGGTTGAATACGTGTTTGTTTTGATGCGCGTTGTTGCGTTTTTCAGGGTAAATGTCAGTGAGATATGATCAGAATATCCCCTTCATTCCCCTGGCGTGTTTCCTCTAACACAGGTTAGACACATCCATCAGTTACACTCTCATAACCCACCCACGCACCCGCTCTCCCTGCTCTCCCTTCACTCTCCCACTCCGTTGAAATGTGCTTACTTTTAGCCCCATTTCAGGCAAAAGATGCAAACAAAAGGTTTATCCCAGCCCTGGTCATATCTTTCATTTGTCTTTGGACCGACATGCGGACGGCCAAGTTCACTTGCGGTACTGTGTCATGGAGAGTGATATACGGACCATGTGGGATGCTGCACCACATCAATATAAACTGCACAGGCACACGGCGCTATACAGTACAGCCTGCTGGACTTCACACGGAATTTATGTGCCGCAAAGCAACAGGATGTGCTAAATTAAAGGACCTGGAACTGCCGATCCAACCTGTCTGAGGGCACCAGAGGTGCAGCGATTTTGCTGCTGTTCGTCCAGGTGCATGCACCAGCCTGCAACTGCTGTCATCCGTGAAGCCTCATGCAATTATTTGCAGATTATATGGTGCTGTAGTCCATGCGTAATCCACTGGTGCAGCTGACGAGGGTGCTTTTCATTAACAGCATGCAGTGCACTTATGTTTCATGGACCGTATCATTGGAGATCTGCCTTGCAGAGAGAGGACAGTCAGACAGGGGTTATTGAAAAGTGGTGAAGGAGAAGGATTCATGTGTTTATACACCCCTCACCTTCTTATAAAACAGGAGTGTTTTATGATGTTTATTTTGACCAATCACTCTGCTCTGCCTTATTAACGAAGGCGGTAGCTTTGGAATTATTTTATTTTAAAAACCTCAGTTGACTAAAGTAGCCCTCGTGTCCCCATCCTCTGCTGCCTCTTTAGCAGCTGATGTGCATCATTGTTAATTCCAGCAAAGGATGTGGAGGGGGTCATCAGGTGCACCTCAAAGGGGATATCCTTGAATAAGTGTTTGTTTTCTGAAGGGGAAAACATCCATTTTCTATTCTGTCTACTGCTCTTAGAGTTCAGGGTTGTTGGAGCTGCGTTTGTTGAGATCTGGGCAGAGGAAGCCGTGTAAGGTTTGCCAATCACAATATATATGACAATAAAAACAAACGCCAATCTAAGGAAAATGATGACTAAAATACATTTGGTTATAAGGACAGTTATGTAAGATTGTCTAAATAGACTTTATGTTAAAACTGGTAAAAGCAGAGCTCTAAAATTGGCAGGAAATACATCTTTTTCACCGTTTCGAGGTTAATTTAAACATAACACCCACACTGAAATGGCCCACAGTGTTTATCGGATCATGGTAGAACACAACCAGCTAGCATGCACACTAGCCGGTGCGCTCTGCATACTATTTGCAATTATCAGGGGAAATCTGGAGGCGATCCAGATCACAATTATTCAAGGTCCACCAGGACTTAAACACTATTGTCAACATTGGAAGTAGACTAATGCAGACCAGTAGATGATACAGCAGAATAGCTGAGTCCCGCTGAAATCAGATGGATGGTTTTTGGATTTATTTGTATACCCGGAACCCAACTGCAACACCAAAATCAATTGCAGCTTAAAGAGCTCAACAAACTGCAACTTGAGAAATGAGCCATTTATTAAAACACCAAAAAGCAAAAGTGCATCCCTCTGAGAACAAACGCTGTCAACACAAGCTAGTAAACCTGCTGCAGACGAGCAAAGACACCACGCCTCGGAAGAAAGGCTGCAGATGATGGAGAGTATTTGTCACACATCAGTTTTTCCTTCCATGAGTGCATTTGGTTGTAATCTCTTTATCTAAACAGAAAATGTTGCATGGAGTGACTATTTTGTCCTATAGCACGTCAGGAACATTAACATCACTATTCAGAAACCATAGCAACAACTCAGAGTCGCTCTCCAGAGATATTACTTATTTCCTGTATTTGCAGTGTGCATCTTTGTTGCATTTTAATGTTTCCTGGCATATTTATCTACATTGCTGTAAGGGTCAACAATGTGTTTGGGCATTTCATAGGTTGCAGTGCACGACCCATTAAAGTGTCCTGATTGGCTCATTCCTGATTTTTCCGGCGTTGCATCTAAAAAAATGTAGCGACTGAAGCTATAGTGAGATCAGCTGAAGCAAAATTTAACAGTACCGAAGCTCCCTCTTCGGTACTGTTTGTGTAACTGAAGTTTGGCCATGAAGGATTGTAGCCACAGTGATCATGGTTTTCCTAGTTTGACAACTTTATTAGGAAGCTTTTGTCCTAATCACGCCAGAAAAGTTTTATCAGCACTTAAGAATAAGAAGTTCTCCTGCCTGCAGCCCTGCTGTCTGATTGGTTCATCTCAAGTTCCACCATCCCCCTCTGTGTGGAACTGTTACCAACAAGGCAAAATTGACAGTGTCTGTGACAATAGTCCCCTGGGCGCTTTTCTATGTTTCACCCTAATCAGCGCTACATATACACGACAGCCACACCGGGACACAATGTTTTCCAACTCCAGCCAGAATGAGCCAGACTTGGCAGGCCTTGCCATCATCTCAAAGATAATTGGGGACTAATAGGATGGCTAAGGCAGCTATGGGGACATCGACCCTCATGTGGCTGTCCGGTCTCCATGCGTCGACAAGGCTGAGGCTGGTAGCATTTTTTTTGTCAATGACAGGCAGCAAATAGCAATGAGCCACTTGTGTGCACTCAAAGTGCACCAGTTAGCGAGTCCATTTGCCAAGTTATTAAGCTACATTTGGTTTTATTTTAGGTCAGCAGTAAAGTGCACTCACTCTCTCGCTAGGGTTGAGAGGCAGAAATGGTTATCTTTCTTGGCCCGAGGATTACAGGATTGTCTACTGTATAGCTAAACATGACACAGTTACCTTTGGAGCAGACATGGTCAAACAGATGACCACAGAGGGACCACAGTCATCCATCAAGACCAGCGCGAACGATAAAATCAAGAAAAATGATCATACTAATAGTTGATTGGTTAATGAGAGATTGGTGGACCGTTACAGAAAAAATGTAAGGCTTTGCATTATAGCGCCATCTTGATGGCTCCATCTTACAAATGCTCCCAACAGCAGCTCGAGAAAGGAGCAAGAAGCTGTTCCTGTAAATCACCGCAGCAAAAGAACAGTAATGGTGAGAGGCACATCGGGTATGAGATAATAGAGACGCAAACCGATGAGTGACATCTCAGAGGGCGACTTGTGTTCCTTTGCGAATAAGATTAGAGGAGTGGCAGAGAAGAAGTTGGCTTACAGAGGTATTAGCACACGGAGCGCTCATTAAACCACGTAGAGTGTCACTGAGGGGAGAGAGGTGTCTCGTGAGGCACACACAATCTGAAAGCGATGACAGTCACTTCTAATAAAGCAAGCCTATTATACACAAGGGAAATAAAACCAATAGGAGGTTATTTCAACATCCTCCTGGGACTCAAGACAGGCGCAACATGTAAAACAGCCAATGGAATCCGTTAGCCAGTCGTGGGGTTTGTCAATTAAATTTGTATATTTGCACCACACGTGGGGTTGTTTTTGCCTTTGTGGCTGTTTTGCTTTATGTTTAACTTGAAAACAAGGGAGATGCATGGAGATATACTGCATCTTGTGATCACCAGAAACATTCTCCGAATGTATCACAAATGTGGGATCCAGGATGGAGAAAAGTGATTGATGTGTGTGCTGGTATAATCAATAGCCAGCACAAAATATTAGTACTGTTTCCTGATTCCCACCATCTGTAAGGAATGATGAAAGATTCTCTGGAAAACAAACACTGAGTGTGTCTCTTTTGCCCTTGTTCTCTCTCTCTCTCTCACACACACACACACACACACACATTGTTACACACATACAGACACACATTTTAACCCGTATGGGATATGCAGATGCTTGGTAAGGAGGGAAGCAGTTATGTTAGATCCCGTATGCTGAGCGAGGCCTCTCAGCTGCTGAAATCTCAAAATTATTTCTGCCAAATCCCCCAGGGATTATTGAATATAATAGAAAAGTGAAATTTTACAGCGGTCTTATAGTGCATGGCCCAGAGATTGCTTACTTTAGCTAAAGCTAATCACTCTTTGTGTGGAATATCCATTTTATTAGGTTGCTGCCAGTCAAAAAGTACTTAATTAATACTGATTAGACTATGGCGATCCAGACACATTTTATTGTGTCTCCCCTACCACAACCCAGGCCAACCCATAACCCCCCCCCCCCCACACACACACACACACACACACACACACACTCACATACCATTGCCTCTTGGGGAAATCAATGTATCTTAATGACATATCATTAGCAGCTCGGTAAAGGGGACCGATTTTAATGGAAACAACTTTGTCTTCCTCACCTTAAACCAGTGATTGATAAGGCGGGAGGCTGCCAAACCCTTTTACTCACTTTTCAATTTGAAACCGAGCCCCTACCCACGGTGCAGCTCTGCAGGCTCGCGGTTTGATTTGAACCTGCGGAAAACACAGGCGATGATTCACGCGCGCCTCGTCCGTCTTTGGTTCAGTTAAGCATAAAATGGCTGGAGTCTTCACTGGAATGCCCCTGGGATCGCATATGCAACCGGCACGCTTTTGAATGATAATTTGCTGCGTGCTGTCTGCTTTTCACATTTTTCTCCCACAATTGCTGCATTGATGGTTGTGAATAACTCAATAGAAATACAGATACAGACAAATAAGTGACTGAGGAATATAGAATTTTCCTGGCATTTTTACCACATAAATTAATTGATTAAAGCAGTATCGGTCAGTTAATTAAAGGTAATAACTAGCAACCATAAAATGAGCTCATTTGAACACTTAATTTAAATATCTTTGGAGTAAGCATTGTACCTCTACCTTGATTTATGAAACACTTTACTCACAACATAAAAAAAACATTGAATTTAAATATAACATTTTAGACTGTCAGTTACTGTGAAACCTTTTAATTGTATCTATTTAGTTTGCAAAACTATTATTGCAGCCTCAAACAAGGCCTCAAGTAAGCAAAGCCTCAGGCAAAGATTTTAATTTCTGTTTAGTAAGATGAAGCACACAGCATCTTTTCCGACTTTACTCATAAGCTGTAAAAAGTTAGCACTTAATATGCAAAAGTCTAATTTCTCTTTCTTTTTCCTCCAAATACAGGCTCTACTCTGCGGCGTCACTGGCTAGTGATCCAAATCCTGATGCAGGTGTGGCTGGCGGCGAATCCATCTTTAAGTGAACGTCCGTGCCCAAAGAGCTGTCGCTGTGATGGGAAAATTGTTTACTGTGAATCAAGCGCCTTTCGAGACGTTCCGAAGAACCTCTCGGGAGGCTGCGAGGGTTTGTCTTTGAGGTACAACAGCCTCGTCAGTCTTCGCGCAGGACAGTTTGTGGGCCTCAACCATCTCATCTGGCTCTACCTGGACCACAACTACATCACGTCTGTGGATGGGATGGCTTTCCAAGGGGTCAGGCGGCTCAAAGAACTGATCCTGAGTTCCAACAAAATCACGTCACTTCACAACACGACATTCCACCCTGTCCCCAATTTGCGTAATCTGGACTTGTCATACAACAAGCTGCAAGCCTTGCAGCCTGGCCAGTTTCAGGGTCTTCGGAAGCTTCTCAGCCTTCATATTCGCTCCAACTCTCTAAAAATCGTTCCAATGCGTCTTTTCCAAGACTGCAGAAATTTGGAATTCCTCGATCTCGGTTACAACCGCCTCCGCAGTATTACTCGGAATGCCTTTTCTGGGCTAGTCAAGCTTACTGAGCTGCATCTGGAGCACAACCAGTTCTCAAAGATAAATTTCTCTCACTTTCCCCGTCTCTATAATTTGCGGGCACTTTACCTGCAGTGGAATCGCATTAGATCAATGAGCCAAGGTCTGACCTGGACCTGGGCCTCCATCCAGAAACTGGATCTGTCCGGGAATGATCTGACAGAAATCGACGCAGCAGTTTACCAATGCTTACCCAATCTGCAGACCTTAAATCTGGATTCCAACAAGTTGACTAATGTCTCTCAAGAGGTTGTTGATGCCTGGATCTCCTTGACCACGATCAGTCTCGCTGGGAATGTTTGGGATTGTGGCCCTGCTATTTGTCCTCTGGTGGCCTGGCTGCGAAACTTCCGAGGTCCCAAAGAAACAACCATGATCTGCGCCTCCCCCAAGAAGGCCCAAGGAGAGAAAGTGATGGATGCTGTCGATGCTTTTGGTGTTTGCCAAACTGATTCAGCAGCAACTCTCACCGTTAGCATCACCCCGACACAGTCCAGACTTCCGGCGCAAACTGAACAACACCCGATCATTCTGACTTCACCGACTCGTACCAGAAAGGGAGGAGAGGGATCTGTGCAAGGACCCACATCGCCAGCTATCACTCGCCCTGTAGTGCCCCCATCGGAGCAAGACTTGGAACCCGTGTCCTTCCACAAGATCGTGGCTGGAAGCGTTGCCCTTTTTCTATCAGTCGCTATGATCCTGCTAGTGATTTACGTGTCCTGGAAGCGCTATCCCAGCAGCGTCAAACAACTGCAAGAGCACTCAGCAGCAGCCCGCAAACGCCGCAAGAAAGCTAGAGAGACGGAACAAACCCTCAGCTCTCCACTGCAGGAGTACTATGTGGACTACAAGCCCACCAATTCCGAGGCCATGGACGTGCTTGTCAACGGAACTGGACCCTGCACCTACACGATCTCAGGCTCCCGAGAATGCGAGGTATGACCCACATCACCGCCACTCCTCCTATACAAAACTCTGTCCACAGCAAGACGACCAGAGGTAATTATTATCACCTCTTGAATCGATAATAGGTCTGATACTTGATTACTCAACACTGCACAGCATATTCTGTAAAAAAAAAAAGAAGAATGTGTGACTATGGATTATCATTAAATAAAGGTTTTCTGGTCCCGTTATGCATAACAAGCAGCCTTTTGTTCACAGAGATGTTATTGATTATAAGCCTAATCTCTGTTGAAATGCAAATGTTTGCTTTGTTGCAGAATTGTCAGGAAATTCAGATAAAGGGACTGATTACATTTCCCGAGTGACAGCAGCGTAGATGTTTCGATGGAGTTTGGACATTTTTCAGTCATCTGAGCATTATTTACTTTCATTGCAAAGTTTGTCTTTCATGTGAGTCTGATGAGCCGTAGCGGGTGAGGTAAACAACGGAAGGCTGGGAAGAATTTGAATGCTGAATATTTTTGCAAACACTCACAAAGATAAACCAAATGCTTTTCATTGGGATTGTTAGAACCTAGGCTAAGTTGTTTGAAAGCTCTGAGCGTCCCAGCAGCATTTCCCTTTGAATTTTCTATATTTCACACAAAAGCCAGAGTCTTGCTTCCCATTCCCTTTCGGAGCAAGGCATGCCGGGTGGCTGCAGTGTTGCAACTTTTGCCAGAAAGACGGCAAGATCCTCAGAGGCGAAAAAAACAGACATTTAACTGCTGTAGCATGGCATATACAGTATGTTCTGCTAAGACTTGGTATTGCACGTAGTTGCAAGACAGGAGTTACAACAATGATGACTTCAACTTGATGGTAGGCAGAGCCTATAACAACGCACAGCACAAAGAAGACTCTGAAACTTACATTAAGGGAGTGGACGAGGTCGACAGTGACTGGTAACCCAAGGATGACCCTCGGGCAAAGATGAGTCTGGGAGAACCGCATAAGAAACACTCCTGTCATCAAACAGCCATAAATGCACGTGATTATCACCCCCCTCTTCCTGTTTTCACGTGACCAACCCACTCACGCTAGGACTTAGCTTTGAAATCCAGGCTTTTCATGGCAGGGATTTTTCTGGCGCGCTCCCTTGGAGTAAAGACAGTGAGGAGGAGGAATCCTCCCTTCACCTTTTCCTTTTTTTGTCATTCCTGTGTGTGTCTCGTCCCCAACATTCCCCAAAAAAGTCACCACTTTGATTGTATCGCCACCACCTTCTTTCTGCGCTAACTGTTTAAATGAGAAAGTGAGAATTGTGGAACAATATTTAAAGAAATATTTCTACAATGAGTTTCAGTAATCCAGACACAGCAAGCTGTACATGACAGACAAATATTTATTGGCAGATTAGTAATTTTAATTAGCGCGTGACAGCAGCCCACAGAATTCTTAATCAGCATATACAACGGTAATACCTGCACACTGACATTTACAAACATTTTAATGAATGCTCAAATTAGAGTCAGGTAATCTACCCCAAAATTATTCCTCAATCTACTTAATCACTGTCATTAGCGACAAACATGCCTTTTCTCTTGACTTTGAGTTTTTGGAACCAAAGGGAATACACACAGAATACAGATGCAGGACTAGAGGAGCGTGGGAAATCCAGCTCTTTGAACCCAATATGGTATTTTTACTAATACATGTTTTGTCTTTCTTTGTGGTGAAACATTTTGAGTAATTTTGAAGGCGTTCCTGTAATTATCACCGTAAATCCATCAGCATTTCCATCACATTGGTTGCAGGTGTTTACTGGTAATTTTCACTACAGTGCACCTGGAAATCATCTCTATTTATACATGCAAACTGTCAGAACAACACAACAAAATAGGAGCAGTATGCACAGAATATCTTAATATACTCTGAATCAGATATATACGTAGAGGATTTTAGTTCATGTTTAATAGGTTTCATTTGTATATGCAGTCTCTAATCTCATGTTGACTGCTGATTTTCTCAATTCTCAAACAATGAAAAGCTATTATGAGAGGAATTAACCTCTCCAGAGAGGAGATACTGAAACACTGGAGCACTCAAACAAAAAGGAATTGTTTGCATTCCGGTATGTCATGTTCCAGTGGATAAAATATATGGTTATATGTTATTCCCAGCAATCATTCCCGCCCTGGTGTTAGTTGGCTTTGACCACTATCAAACACCTGCTGCACTGATTGTGGGGCTGGGGTTGGGGGGTAGGGAGGAGATTGTATCTATAAAAAAAAGGGTACCGTATTCACTCGGAAGGACTGCAAAGTAAATACATCACTGTGTCTCCAACAGTTTGAGTCAAAAGGGGTCATTTACTGCAGAAAATATTGGATTTCTCCTCAACATTTTATCCAGGCCCAATTGAATTTGTCAATTTAGCTCTGCCTCGTCAATCGGTCAGCAAAATATAGCCCGTTTAGGGACACAAAAAGGGCAAGGACAAAAAAGTCAGGAAATAGGAAATGTGTACGTGTCAGTCCTGTTATCTGCACGCATCAGTCCCAATAAGATACTGTTCAGTTTCTTCCTATTTTAGTCAAGTAAGGCGATAAAGAAGAACGATGAGCGGAGCTGAGCGATCTTTTAAAAATAGGACAAATTGAGTTCCGGCGAGCAAGTATTTGATCCATCTCATATACTCCACCTCCTTATATAAGCTGCTCCTGAAGGGGGAAAGTTGGCAAATGCAGGTAATTTAAATCAGGCCATTAGCCGAACATGTTTTTCATCTCCCAGTGCGGTACAGTATAGTTCTCTCAGCATTGTGTACATTCCTCATAATTAAATCTATGAGAAGAAAGTTCATTAAAAGATGATTCATTAATGAAAATAATGCAGTTGGCAATTAAACAAGAGGGTACGTACACATACACATACAGAAAGGAGGTTAACTATTTATAATCCAGGTTCATTTGCGATGAACTATTTTATTTTAATTACTGATTTGTTTAGGTGTAGCTGACAGTTCTGTGGCCTTCCTCCTTCCATTTTGTGTATTGAGACATCACTGAACGCAGGCATTTCGGCCCCCATCTCATTGTATAACGCTGTAGAACGCAGACAAGAGCGATCAGTCAGCGGTCCGCTAAGTTCATCCCAGACTCCCTTCCCATCTTGTTTCCACATTTTGCTGCACTTCCGAGGACATAAATCACCGGGCAAGAGGGCGCCAGCGGCGGCGCGTGCCGTGTTCTCTCCACCTGGCGGCCCTCGCTGCATCTCCTCCGCCTCAGATCTCATCCTCGCCGAGCGGGAACGGCTCATTCCTCTCGCGTCTCGTCTCTTATTCTGCGCTGTCGCTGGAGCTGACCCCTGACCTCTTCACATGATTGTCCTTTATCAGCAGCCATAGCCACTCGAACACGGCTTTGGTAGCCTTTGATGAATTGCCTGAAAGATGATCCTCATTTCCCTATGTCACCTTAACTTCCGCACCAAAGGGATCATTTCTTTTGCCACTCGCTTTGATCTCATTCCTTTCAAGCTGTACTTCTCTTGCGCTGCTGGCCCTTTTTTTATCAGAGCATCACTTGTCATCAATTTGAATGTGATTTAGTGGGTTCACAATGCAGCGGCAATCATCATTTCCCCTCCATTCCTTTCTTCTTCTCACCTTTTATTTAAAGGAAATTGTACATCTCCATCAGATATAATGCATGTTCCTGACCTTTGCCATCTCTTTTCTCTATTCTCCAACTTAAGTATTATGTGAATTATGTGGAAAAGGGCTAGAAGAAGACTTTTATCAGCGATTCAAAAGTTGTCTCGTTAAAAGAGTTTCTGAATCCCATGAATCCTACAAACACATTTCAGGATCATTATTTCTTGGTGATAGTGAGGCCTTGGTGGTACTACTTTTAACGTTCGGGTCAGAGATTATGATTCAGTTGCTAATTGCATAAAGCAGGTATGCTATCTCTCATTCAATCCTTGTATCTTTTGTCAACATTTAGCATTATGGGAGACGTGCACCTTTCATGAAAGAACGCCTTGTTCTCCTCATCTAATCCTGCCTGCTCCTCCCGGTGCCACACTGCGCCTCCGTGTGATCCACATTTAACGAGCGCATTAGATCACCAATGCAGCAATTACGTTACCTGTAAGGAGGCAGAAAAAGCCTCGCAGTTCTCACACCAGCAAAGCGTGAATGCATCATTAGTAGCAGGGTTGTTGTTTTTCTCTAGCTGGTATACATTTACTGACGCACATGATGAACCTTAATGGTTTACATGTGGATGAAACCATCTCATGCTGCAGTTACTATCATTTATTCCCGGCAGGTTCCCTCACATTCAAAAACACTTTTCGAGGCATTTTTTTTTTTCAGCTTATTGCCTTTTTGAGTCGCCTCACTTGAAACGCTCCTTCCTCAACCTCGACATAATATTCAATCTGCAGCAAATTATGAATGATGCATATGAGAGGGAATTAAATGCTACTTAAAACAACCTCCTCAAAACCGCCCAGGGTAGCCTATGCAGACGTAACTGCGCATGCATAATTGCGGTGATGTGAGCACACGTGGAGATGAGGAGCTAATGATTATGACTTCGTCGCTAACTGGTGGGACGGGGGGAGGGGGGACACCTCCACCAATGTGACGACGCAGCAGACAGATGCGTGGGTCTCTGATCGGAGCTGACAGCCAGCGGATCGGTTTGGATTTGGGCCGCGAAGGCTCTAAAACATCAGCAAACACTGCAGTTTAGCGGGCCAGCGTCCGCCCTGTCCTCAGCCCTCTCACAGTACTCTAAACAGGATCTCTTTTCAGTTTTATTCATTCATTTTATACACAGAATGTTCAGAAACAGTTGCTGATTGCTTCTTTTTTATCTATAATTTCAGTAAACATAAAAAAGGCGGGGTTGAGAACTCTGAAATGACAGTTTTTATTTGGGAATGAGAACGTGTCCTTGGTGTCCTTGCGCTGTATCGTGACAAATCCGTCATGCTGATTTGTCCAGGCTGTTGCTTTTTTGCCATCTCACTTGTTCTCTGAGTGCCTTTTGGCAACGCGTTTGATGACTCCGGTTTTTGTTTCAGCTCAGCGTTCTCGTGGCCCGTTTGTTCCGAGAAATCAGGCAAATCTGTGAATGTGGCATCGCAATTTACTGAAGGGCACAAAGTCAAGAAACGGAATAAGTGAAAGTGTATTTTGAATATGCAGTTATCCTCCTTGACGGAGTCACGCGTGGAACACAACGACAACTCTCCGCCGAGATTGTTGGGAACAGCGTTAAACATGCCAGAACCTTTAACAACAGTGGGCCTGAAGCTCCAACCGATCAAACTCTTCACTGTCAAATGAACTCTTTTGATGTTCATATTGAAGCACTCCACAAAATTTAATGACTGTGCTTACGAGCAGAGTAGCAAAGCGTCCCCCATGCCAACAGCCTTCCAGTCTTCCCATTTCAATACTCATTGTAATTCTTCTAAAGGACAAAAACATATTTTTACACTGTCAAAAAGACCTTTTGCAAACATAAATCCAGTCGTACTACATTATCTAAGGTGGACAAAACAGAAGCAAAGGTCAACCTAGCAAAGGGCAGTTGGATTAATTCCATGTTCTATCATGAAGACATACAGAATAATCAATAAATGTAAGTGTTCAAGGAAGATGCACCATGTGTTATTGCTGAAATTAGATTTTGTGTAATCAGAAATACTAAATAAATATATGCCTTTCAAGTAAACTACGAGCGCTGAGATAGTGAGTTCAGCTCATTTATTATTTGAGTTTCAGAGCATTCCTTCTTTGTAATTGGTTCAAACTTTGCAACTTTAAAGTATCTATCTGCTGTGCGTAATGACTGCCTTTTTTTGTCTTAAGGGCACAGTTAAATAATCCTGGATCTCTTCCAGATATTGACAGCACGAATCAAAGCTCTACCCTTCCGTCACACGCCCCCTATAAAACTTTCCACATCAGAGCGAGCGTGCAGCCGCGGCGCGCCAAGAATATCGAAACATCTCCATCTGAGCAGGATAGATTATTTTCGAAGGGAACCATCCTGCCAACCTTCTTCCTCCTACCTCGCGTGAGGCGCCCATTTGCGAGGCTGCTCCACACTGCGGAAGAGGGAAAGGTTGCTTCTTTTGAATAAAAATATCTCAAATAAAATGTGCGCCACCGCAGGTGAATTCAGACGAGACTGTCGCCTAATTTCTCTTCATTACGGATGCTTTTACTGGAATAAATTGCTGTAACTTTATAAATTAGGTGCATTCTTTCTCCACAGGGGAAATAATTTGTATTTATTTATTTATCATGTCTTTATCTCACCACTGGCCTGCTGGAGTTGAGCAGACCTGCTCACTCTTAGTGAAGCATTATCCACTGAATTGACATAGCCAAAGCATAATTAGCCAGTCTTGCCTGTGAAGCTTAGCTTACTGGTGTACATTTTCCTTTTGAGTAAAATTGGTTTCATAAGAACATTGCGTAAGTTAAATCTCATTGTAAGGAATAACAATGGGTAGCGTAGTTAGACAAGTGTTGTGTTATTAAGACTTGTCATTATACATCTCTGTGGGTGGACAGTTTATTCACGGGTTTTCTACTTTGAATCTGCAAAAGCAAGTTTCTTAACCCCACAGACACAAACGACTGTTTTTACACTGTCCGTTCACACAGAACACATGCAGTTACTCATAAACATACAGTACAATTATCACATGCAATCACACAGCGAGAGGTGGCAGAGTGAGTAATCTACCCCAAATAGGCAGGATTTGCTGAATGGTGCCTCAGCAATGATCTGAAAACGTCTCAGCACCCCTCCTGCTGCGCTTTTTAATTTTTTGTATGGAGTCTGGACTTGAACTAGAAGCCCCCTGACTCCATCCCCCTCCCAACAACAAATAAATGTGCATTTTTATTGTTATATAAATATTTTATGCTATTGTCAGCTGCTGTCTATTTCCTGCATTACGACTTTCATATGAAACTAGTCGGCGGTTTGCAATTACGAAGCCACTTTACACTTACAACATTTATCATAGGAAATGTAACAACCAGTTAAATATACCCAACTAAAGTATCTTAGAAAATATTTCTTGTCTTCTGATTTATCATTTTTATCATATGCCCAAAAATGATAGCAGCGATATACGTATTAGTGACGGTATAGAGGATAAGAAGAATGGTGATGGTGGAATGGGCAGGTTCTGATTCAGGCCACATCAGCAGCAACTATGCTACTTATTTTTTCAATTCTTCGGTCTGTGATGTGGTGGTCCTATGGGTTCCAAGTCAAATAAGACAGGAAGACAGGTGAGCCTGGCCCAGTGGCATGTTTGAAAGGATGGAGGAGACAACAGGCGGACAAGAGAAGCAGTTAGAAAACCAGAGACATCAGGCAGTGGTCCAGACTCGACAGTTAGAGTGGCAGGCACTCGTTCTCACAGACGCAGCTGCCTTTGTCCACGGACAGCTGTCCATCCTCTGATTGGTGATGGCTCTAAGCTGTTTTGAAGTTAGATATTCAATCAAAGGCGAGGTGCAACGGATTGACAGGTGGTCATCTGTCAGATAGGAACTGCAGTGCATCATGGGTGAAAAAAAACAGGACAACTTAGAAAAACTCTCACAGTGCATTAGGTTCCATTTTGAGGCCTTTCTTTGCAGAGCCTCTTTCCTCTGGCTCATCCTATTCCCTCCACTCCCACATCATGAAAATAACAGGTTAAATTCTGGTCAGTGCCCTTAAATAAGAGATCTGGAGCTGGTCACAGCCCCCTGCTCCTCTGTCCAAAGGTCAAGTGTCACCGTATTACCGGGTAGGTGGAAGGGACACCTGGACAGCCGCTGGGTCACCATCACCGAAATGAGGAGAAGCTATTCTGAGGCGCCGGCATTTTGAGGCAGCCTGAGCAGAATCCTGCAGCAGTGTGGGTTCTAAGCAGAATCATAATTTGGCCTTTAACAAGCAGCGCTGCATTTATTAACATAATTATCAACACAAAATGGAACTCCACTATTAATCTTGATAAACCTTTTGCTAATGTTTGCCACATGATTTTTGAATAACAGTTCATTGATTTTTATTCATTTTTAAATCGCTGACTGCACAAAACTCCCTCATCTGTTCCAGTAGTTTGATCAGATATTAAAAAAATTCCTGATTGACTCGTCCTGCCTTTTTATGAACAAGTAACTGTTTAAATGTATCAACATCCTTCAAGGGAGGTCCTCCAGTGGTGCACAGGTGTACTAACTGCACATGCCGCATCTACATGTGCCTGCGATCGGACTAACCTTCACTCGTCTGTATCCCCCGGTAACCTCTCAGAGCCGCTCTCTCCGCCCTGTCAAGAACATACATTATTTTTAGTTAATTACCTGCCGCTCTCGTCCTCCCGCATCTCACTCTGCGGCCTGTGGATGCAGGTTGTCTCCCGCCGCAGGAGAGACGTGAGGCCAAACATGATGGATGATACCTGTCGCGCCCTGGCTCCGTGTGTCCGAGCCCAATAGAACATCACATTCAGCAGGCAGATGTCCCAACCTTTGGTCTGTGCGGCTCCACCGCAAACACGACAACGGCGAGTGACACTTACAGCAAAAGGAAACAAAGGAGAGGAGTTTTTATTCTAGCTTTTCTGGTGTTAAATCAGTCCCATAATGCAACATGCTTTGGCCAACAAATTACTCGGAGACCGTCTCTCACGGCGGTCCCTCTCATCGATTGAATTCACAGGGTAATAAAAACGGAGTATTGACAAAAGTGACAATGGATAGGTTGGGGATTGATTGTGTCATAAGCCTGGTGGGGAATCGTAGGGACCGCGACCCCTCTCTGCATTCACCTGCTGTCCCCGGAAATGTCAGAATGATCACAGATAATGACGATCATAAAAAAGATAAAACGAGAACGAGCACGGGGGCCCACCTGAGTCGTGAATCATCCGACGCCCACCCACAGTTGAAAATCAATGATGATGATGTTAATTTGGAGCGGGCCCATTTACAGAATTCCAAATAAGCGTTTCTGCATTTGGTTGTTTGTTTTGGGATGGTAGGACGTCACGTTAGCATCAATGTGCAGGTGTGACATCTGCAGTATATTAATTTAGCTTACCTGCATTACCTAACAATAACCTTTTATTTTTTTACATATTCTCAAATTATGATTTTTATTTTTACTACTCAACTGTTTTATGATTTCAACTTTTATGTATTTCAATGCTTTTTTCCAGCTCTTGGGTCAAATGTTGTTTTTAAAAGGACTTTCTAACTAAAACTGGATCTGATAGGATAATAAGTCCCTTGTCGTAAGCCTGGTATTGCAACATCCAGAAATGGCCACGTCGAGATATTTTTGTTTTATTTTTTATTTTTTTAAAGCTTGAATGAGAATTTGTGAGAAGAAAAACAAAAACAATGCAGGGCCAGCTTCTCCCACATGCTGTTCCAAGTGGCCTCAGACTCTCAAAATTTGAACAATATTGAACATAACACTTTTGGACTGTTTGTTATAGTGTTTTGGAATAGTCATAAAGTGCACTCAAGGTAGCTTTCCCGTGCAAAAAAACCTAGCTTGTTTTGGCTAAATTCAGGGTCTCAAATCCTCCTGTCGGTTATTCTCTCTTTTCAGTGTTAGTTTGTCGCTGATTGGAGCCGTGACCGTGCAGCCTGCGTGACAATGAATGGGGTCGCTCCTGTACTGCATTTACGACATTCATCTGGAGATGTGATTTACCGGCTGCTCTCAGCAAGTGAGAAGTGTCCTCATAATGTGAACATATACAGTGGGACATCGTCCAAAGTGAGGAGACAGTCACTGTGGAGCCATTGTCCTTCAGCTCCACTCTGATCCAAAGGAAAAGCCTCAACCTAAAGTATAGGTTCTGACCTTAAATGCTATTTTTAGAGCCAAACTACTCCGTTGTTGGCAAAGGATGAATACAGTTCTGCATTTCCCTACACAGCTGAACAGCACAAAAATGAAGGAGTCCCCCCCCAACCTTCACCTTTTCTTTAACTTTTGAAGAATAATGAGGTGCAGAGGAGCAATCAGCATTGGGTTAACTAGATTTGAGTTAACAAATTGGTGTTTTGGACCTATGGCCGCTGTAGCTGATGGTTTTAGAATAATCTGTGCCGCACACATTTGCGCTCAGCTGAGATTAAAGCGGCGGGAGTCTGGTTATCGCTCAAGGGTGAAAGAATTCACCTGAATCAAGAAGCAGAGATTCTACCCACACGCTGCTACAGTTGTCTCAGGGACTGGATTTAGCTAGCGTGCAACAGAAGCAAATCTGCTCCAGGTAACTCACAGAATGTGAGGCCCAATCAGGATTTGCCAGGTGTGGGGGGAGGGGATAGGTTGGTGGTCCTGAAGCGAGGAAGTTGGGGATGGAGAGAAATTGATAGTGGCGTGCAGAGAAAGAGCTCTGCTCAGCTCCCTCTGACCTGAGAGGCATAGCCCCGTTTGATTTAGTGCCAATCAGAGTTTTTAATGTCTGAGCAGTGCATCATAATTTATTAGCATTATCGTAAACTTGTGCCGGGGAGAAGGCGGCAGGGCAACCGTGCTCCCTCTCAGGATGAATTACTTGCTGCAAGTGTCAGTCAGTGTAGGAATGGTGACAGCAACCCCCATCCACACTTGTTGTTTTTTGCCCCCCCCCACCCCCAACCTTTCCACGCGGCGCATCGCAGACGGGCCTTGCAATAAATATTCATCCTGTCATATTACGCCCTAGATGGGGCCAAGGATATGAGGTGAAGGAGAGCTAAAGGCAGGTTTAAATTACATTCTGGACTTGTGGCGGTGGTGTCGTGGTGGGTGGGTTGTTTTTTCTCTTCAGAGGCGAAGAGCATTATTTGCTTTGGATTCATTAGTTGGATCCAATATTAAAATGTAATAAAAATGCTCAAGCAAGAGATGCGAGAGAAATTTTAAGTTATTAGAGTACAAAACAATTTTAGATGGCAACAACTGTGTATCTTCATGGGCCTTGATGTTCTGTTCGCACTGTAAGATTCACACAGCATTATCAAAATAAATTGCAACTCATTTGAAGGCCCAATATGCAGTAATATTAAAATCTTGATGCCGCTAACTCTTTTTTATTTGCAGTATAATTCTGCTAGTGAATTTTGGAAACAGGAGATGGAGCGAGTACTCTGACTCCAAAATGGAAACCGGCCCCTAAAGTAATCCCAAAGTGACTGCATTAGTCCAACTAAATCTTGACTTTAAATGCCAAACTAGCACACCCAGATGGTGCGACTGAAAGTGGATCTACTCCTGCATGCGTACCAGTCGGACTAGAGCCGGAGGAGATCCTCAGCGCGCACTCAACTTCTGTGCCAAATTCAAACCTGTAAAAAGCAGCACAGAGGAGCGTTACCAGAAAAAGGCAGCAGAACATGGTGACAGCACATCTCATCTTAACAAAAAATAGAGCAGACAGGTGCACCGTGTGCAAATTGGAAAGGTTGTCAATTGTCATGCCAGATTACCTCAAGGTTGCTACCATGCAAGCTCGCTATTGGCAATTGTTGTGACTTATGTTGACATGGCATAAGTTCGTGGCAAAGGTGAGACGGTATTGACAATAAATCGATTCAAGTCTTGCATGTGCTCCAGGAAAATGGTCCGATTTAAGGACTTAGGTGGGTGTGGGATCGGTACGTGTGGCTGTGCACGTAACCCTATAGGCTGATCTCTATGGAAGACCTGAGCTTTAAGCCTTTCATCACCCTTGAAAAGCTGTGGAGTTAATGGACTTAGAGCAACAAATCGCTTCCAAAATGTCACTTGTAGATTTTGGACACAAATGTAACATCACAGTTTTCTGTGTGAAGCATTTAATTCTGTGGCAGCCTGCATTTGTGCTGGAAGCACACATACCAGCTAATGAATGAGGGAATGCCCAGCACAATAGACGGGCTGGCTTTGGGAGTTTGTTTGGGGCCTGTGTTGGCATATAGCTCAGTGGGAGTGTGACAGACAGACACGCTGGAATCCAGCGTAAATCCAGCCCTCCTTAATTAGTGTCTCTACCGTCCATAACGTACCCACCGATCCTCCATTGCTCACTTTTCTTCCTCCTTTCCTGCAACCCCCCCCCCACACACACACACATCTGTCTTTTCTCCTTTCACAGTTCCTATGTCTGCTTTGCCATCTTCCCAGGCTTGACCGCGCGGTGACAATATGCTGTGAGGTGATAAAGAACCACATGCCGCTTCAGAGGGCAGCTTAGGCAAAAGCCGTGCTTGTCTGCGCCCTGGCCTGCGCTGCCACTAGAGGACGAGACAAAAGCCCAGCTGCAGGCAGCAGAGATTGCCTGTACCGCAGTGTCTTTAGAGATATGCCGTCTTCCCCACAATGTAGGTGGTCACGGCGCTGCTGAATGGCTGGATGCCCTGAAAGCCGCACCTCTAGCGATCAGGTCACGGCGGCAGCCTGCAAACACCAGCTGGATCTGTCTCTCCTACATGTAGGGACAAAAGGCCGTGGTTACATCTGCAGCCAGGGCCAAGTCAGCTCTGCTGAAAGATGCAAAGTTTGCCGGCGGTGCCATGGCCTTTCCCATCCACACCGTGGGTGAAATAATGATGCGGATAATCCACCGGCGGCCATTTGAAATGACGACATGGCGAATACTGATTAAGACTAACTGTTAACACTCCCGCAGACCATGCTGGCACTATAATAAGGCACATGATGAACTCATCAGTGCCTAATTGTCTTTTCTGAAAACGTTATTATAATCGTTCCCACAGAGAAACTATAAGAACATGTAAAAAGTAGATAACTTGCAAAATAAGCATTTAACAGTTGGTTCATACCTTTATAGATGGGTTAAGCAGCACCTTTTAATACCTTGAAGTCATGAATGTGGGGTAACATCAAGGATGTGCCTCATTTTCCCTGTTTGAAGTTGTTGCACACATCTATTGAGTGGAAAAATCGACTGCCACAAACATCAAACATACTGTATTTCTCCACATAGCCCTCCTCACATTACTGACACTCATTAATGTATATGCATGATCTCTGCCTATTCTATCCTCTACCTGTCCTCCTCCTTCTCCTCTCTCTCTACCCAGCCGGCCATCAGCAGGAGGGTCTCTCTACACGAGCCTGGTCCTGCTCAAGGTTTCTTCCTGTTAAAGGGGAGTTTTTCCATGCCACTGTTGCTTGTTGGGGGTCAGGCCCTGGGATTCTGTGAACCACCTTGAGACAGTTTTTACCGTAACACACACTATATAAATAAAAATTGACTTATAGATGTAGCTTAAAACCTTTTATATTCTGTATATGGTGGGATGCATGCTCAGATGCACCCTTTAGCTGAAAGCTGATTGTAGCACTTCGGCAAATTGAATTGGTGAAGCCCATCTCACATTGGACATTTATTAGTCCAAATCAGTGGAAGGACACAAGCAGACTGCCACCCTCCACTGTCTAAAACCAGTCCAGATGGCCGATCATTGGGTTGGTGTGCAAGCGCCTTAAAAAACTGTTACTGGCAGAGTTCAGGAAAACACATCAGCACTACACTCATCACTTATTGGAAACCAGTGAAATCTCCTGTCTAGCTGCTGAGGAAACTTTAGCTACACAATATTATCATTTTCATTTATCTGTGTAGACCAAAACAGATGGTGTGAGTATTCAGTTTCCATTCAGGTGAACGGACTAGATGAGACTATATGAGGCAACTCATAGTCAATGAACACACCAACAGCTGTCCTCCTTGTTTTCATTATGTATGCTAAGCTAACTAACTGCAGCTTTCTTTGACCTTCAACAAGATGCATATACAGCTTGGTCTTCAATACTGCAATAAACTAACCCCTGAATGATATTTAAAATGTTTACCAGTGATGTGTGATCGGAATTTAAGTAGTCCTCATTACTTTAAAGTATTCGGTAGTGTCCATTTTCCTGCCTGTGTGGTCTTAAAGGGTAATTCACTGCTATTAAAAGACATTAGATGGCATTATTGACAGCTGATTATTGCTCAGAACTGAGCTACGTGGGTGTTTGGGCGGAAACATGATTCTCATCAGAACCGAGGAGGCTCTGCCTTTAAGCAACATGCCGAGATGGCAGCGCAAATATCCAGGGTATTTTGGCTTCGCTTTACAGTGGGAGGGAGTGGGAAGGTATCGTTCATCTTCATTTATGTCATAGTCTGAAATGGCAAAAAATGTTTCCAACCCATTCGACATTCATCTATGACTAATATGTTTGAGAATTTCTGTGACACACGTCGGCATGCTGAAGCCTTTCACATGTTTTTTTCTGGTATTTTGTACAAAATGCACATTTACGCTCGACTTGATGGGAGTTAGATATTTATTCTTGTCAAACTTCTTACTAATTGCAACTCTATTTATAAGCAACTTCTTATATTACTTATTACATTTTGCCTGTGCTAGTAGTCTGTAGCATATTGTGAGCCATTAGGTTAGACTGCATATATTTCTTTCTGCATATATCTAGTCTCCTTTGGCAAAAATCCAATTAAATATCAATCAAAAACAGGCTTAAGAACTATAATTAGTTACATTTATTTATTTTGTGATAACCCTTAAAAGCAGTGCACATCGTGTGTGTGTGTGTGTGTGTGTGTCTGTGTGTGTGTGTTACTGTTTAAGTCGGTGTTCTTTGGAATCCAGCAGCTATAATTCACGCTTCCTCTCAGCTGTACTGAAGCAATGCTTCAAATGTCAACCCGTTGTTGTGACTGCTTTCAGCACGAGGCTTTGGTGGCATTTCAGAGTTTCCTTCTCTCATTTCATCGACCAAAAAACCCCGCAATGATTACTTTAGGTTCCGGCAAACATAAAGATTCACAGGCTGGTGACGTGAGCGTTGCGGCCAGGCTTTGATTTCACGCGCCTCGATAAGAGGCGGCCTGAAAACAAGTCCAGATTGGAACCTCTCTGTGTTTTCCGTGAAACATCTGGGAATATTTGACTCTAGTCTGTAATCCCAGGTTATTCCAAAGCAGCATGTGGGTCTGAGAACTTGGCGCTTTCAAGGTTCTGAGCTCTATCTGGTGTATAAAATGATTCACAGCTACACTGCAGACTGCAGATTTAACCATCAGAGTCCCTCAGCACTGAGCTTAAATCTGTTTAGTCTGCTCCAGTTGAATGTTCCGTTCTCCCACATCTTTTAGTTCTTTGACGTCGTGAATCAGCTTTCTTCCTCGTGCACTGAAAACAAACTCCACAAAAAAAGGCTTTTCTTTCTCAGTGCGGCCCATTTCTTCTGTATTGTTTTTTTTTGGCTGTCTGTGCTCCCGTTCCTCGGTATCATTTGCATGGCCTAGTTTCTTCACGGGGGTTCGGTGAGCACTCTCAAGTAGACACTTGGGCTGTAAACACTGCCTCCACAGCGAGTTCCTGTTGGCTTTTCTAAATGCATTGATCCACTTAAGACTAGACCTTAATAATATCCTCTGTAGTACTCATGGCAAATTCAAAAAGGCATGCCCACACTGGCAAACTCAAATGGATTCTCTTATAAAATGCACATTTCACACAGTTTGACCAATTTGATCGAGTTAATAATTAATCAGCTAAAAGGCTCCTCTGAAATGCTGAATTCTAGTAATATCCTAATGTTTTCTCTTGTGATTACATACTCAAGGACAGTTGGGCATCTATATATGGAAGATTATTTGTATTGAAGACCGTGGAATTTGTTTGCCTAAATAATAATATTAAAAATAAATTCATGATGAAAAGTGGCTTTATAATTATTTATGTAACATGCAGGAGCAGTTATCTTTGTCCACCATGGAATTAATGGCATAAACTGCTGGTTAGAAAGCTAAAATGAAGAGGAGGGTGCCATTTTAGTCACCGCCCAGCACCAGCTGTATTACAGTTTATCTTTAATCGTTATTTGAACATTGTTGGTGTCTCTGGACCATCTTTCCCCTTTAAAGTTGTTTCCCTGTCAATGTGATTACCAGCAAATGCCAATGAGACTGGTTACTGTGACGACAGCATGGTTCCTCACGCAGAGGCGTGAAATGGTCTTTTGTGTGTGGAGACTGTCATTAGAGGCACTTGTACGGTGGTGGCGTCTGATTTGTCAGTTACGAAGTTTGAGTGTAGCCCTGTGATCACAGATTCACACATAAGGAGGATTTTATTGTAAATATTGTGGTAGCAACCATTTGTCTTTTTGTAACAATTCATCAGACAATGAAAACAGGTGCATTGAAATGATACACAGTGGATTGACATTTACAATGGCATTTACGATGACATACAATTGGAGTAGAAGAGAATTAGAAATTAGAGTACATTTAGAAATTTGGATTTGAATTAAATGTATATGAGATGTAAAGGAAAACATGTCATCATGGGGACCACTTGTTTACTTCTGAAGAAATAAATCCAACAAAACAACAAAATTGCTAACGAGGGCCTCCATGTGTCCTAATGCTGCATATGAATAACGCATTTTATATAAGGTCAGCCCTCTCAACAGGTCAAGTTGAATGTGGCTTCAGACCAGATTCAGACATGGATTTGAAGATTTATTTGTATTTGGAGATAGATTGCTTTGCCAAATTGCTACAAAACGCAAACAAAGTCGTAAATTTCTTGGCAGCTGTAACAACGGTTCATAAGCAAAAACGTTACTGATTTGAACGGCCGCTGGGTCAGCATGTGCTGCTGCTGCTGGTCCCAAGATTAAAGAGTAATGGAAACATGGCTGCCGCGGCCTGGAAGAAGTTTTGAGAGATAGGAGGAAACCATGCAGGCACTCTTCCAAGCACACACTTTTATCAGTAGAGTAGCCTATGGGCAGAGGGAAATAAACAAAAAAGGGCCTCTGCTGTTAATTAGGGTCAGTGATCTTATATCTCTGAAATATTCAGCGGAGGAAATAGAGCTTGTCCAGCTTGTCCAGACATCACCTTCGCGTAGCGTGGCCTCCGTTCCCACCTGCCAAATTCCCTTTCAAATTGAGTTTCAAATGTGCAACAGCGAGTCGGGACCAAACAGCTGTGCCTTCTTTTGCGTTTTCCTTGACAGGAATCCGTGTTTGCACGCGCAACTGTGATCTCTCTTCCTCACTGCTTTTGCAAGAATTTCAAATTTAGTGTCCGTGTTTGTTGAGTCAATTTGCCTCGCAGATTTCTCATCCCTCCTGTTTGTTTTGAGACTATTGTCAGTTTCCCCATGCACACGAGTCAATGTACAATATGTATATACGCAAACATGGTGCGTGTATACCGAATATATATATCATTCCTTCAAATGCCTTCAGGGAACTGTTGTGCTTCTTTAAAAGAAAAAAAGAAGAGTCCTTATATGTAGAGACAGTTAGAAGCATGTGGAACTGACAGATGCATAACTTCATAGCAAATGATTAGCGAATGACATGGGCACATTTGCATGCACTGTTTGGAGGGAGAAAATAAATATACATATTATAAAGCTAATCCCTGACTGCATTTACAAAGCTTTCTGGGACACGGGAGCCCCAGGAGGAAGCCGTCTGTGCACCATAAACAACTTCTGTGAGTTAGCATACGTGCGTTTCTGGAGAGAGCCGATGGGTGCAGCCAATAAAAATGGAGAATAGATAATACCCTGAGGAACTGCTAGCTGGGTCTGCGTGGAATAGGTGATACAGGAAGGGAATTGGCTGTGTCTCCAATTCACCTGTCAACATGAGTGAGGCACCTGTCTCATCGAGGGCATTGACGGCAAGATGGACACTGTTTCCATAACAACGGAAATTTTCCCGGTCTTTCTGACTTGTGTCGAGCTGTTGTATGGGATAAGGACTTTAAGTGTCAACGCGCTGGTCCCGCAGAGAACATCCGTGTGGGGAACACACGTTCTGTCCCTAACGCGGTGTTCTGTTGTTCTCTCCTATCCATTGTCACATTGCTCTGCCTTTTGATCGTGCTTTCGGCATCAGACCCGGTACCGAGGAGCCGAGCCTTGTGCTTCACCCCTTCTCCAAAGTGAAACAGCTCTCAGTCTCTGCAGTTTTTGCCAGAGGTGGTTTTGGGTCTGAGAGCTGCAGGAAGAGCCAGTGAGTCTCTTTACTTCGCCCAGCAGATCAAGGAGCACCGGTTAGAATCCCATGGCTGTCTGTAAAGATAAGAACAACCCACTGCGTAAAGGATGTTTCCGGTGCTGTCCATGAATTCCCCTGGATGAAACTTATCAAGCCTGTGATCCTGGATAAGGCCGGGCTGCATACTGACACATGGGGGTAATTCGGTTCATCCCAATAGTTTAGTAAGTGCTGCTGCGGGGAAAAAGGAGGCTTCCTCAACTGTTCACAGCTGTCAGCACAGCGTCACGGGGTGTTTAAAGGTTTATTTAAACAAATAATAGAGAGCAACTGGCACCTGAATTTCTCTCAGCATCACTCGCAAAGGATTGTGGTCCGGAATATAATGAATGTGACACGAATCACCAAACAGAAAATCCATTCCAGGATGTATTGATATTCCATCAAACATGCTGTCATTGGTGTTTATAGAGATGTGCCGGAATCATGCACGCCAGATGAGTGCAGCTGCAGTATTGCTTTTTAAATTCATGTTTCAATAGGTAAGGTCAAGATTATTTGCATCTCTTAAAGGAATCAGAATTACAGTTCGCATGTACATTTTTATACGTTACTGTTTGGATGTCATTGATTTAAGCTAAATCTGACGAATCTGGCGAATGGGGAAAAAAAAGGAATTGCAGAGGAATCAAAGATCCACCTTTCCATTGTCACACAGTCGGAAGATGATGAGGCCAATCTGCTCCATGCAGGGACAAACGGTCCCCTGTTGGCTTACTGATTTTAAGGCTCTATGTTCATGTTATGTTCCACCAACTCTCATTATGGGAGCAGCAGGTGGCCTTGTGCTTCCATAGGACAGAAACTCCACATTTTCTCACTCATAGGTGCATCCTGATCTTCGCTGAGAAGAAAGGGCGCTTGATGCAGATGCTGCATTTTCACCGTGGCTGATTATTGTGAGTGCTACATATGTGCATCTAGTAATGCGCTGCCACTAGAGTGGCAGGGATGTTTTGCTTTCAGGTACGCAGCCTTTCGCAAATGTCCGCCTCATTTCCTCTGTTTCTGAAAAGTCAAAGAATTGCTTTACCTGCATTGGTGACTTGAGGAAACAGAGGTCTTCTATCGACTGCTTTCAACAAGTCAAATCACCGAGTCTCTTGACAAGGAACCTTTGGCTCCAGCGCGATTTCTGCGGCAATTAAGTCCAGGAATTATGCAAAAGCCATCCCTTCGTTACTCGCTGCTTTTTTGATCAATGCATTTATGAAAGTAGGAAGTCTGAAGACTTTCAAAAGTGGTGTTAAGTAAAACTGCATCAATTATCATTCACGTGTAGCTGTCAAGCCTGATTGCTGCAGTTTCATTCTACCGCGTTAACGTCATAACAACATTATTCTTAAAGATGGAAGTTCAATAATTACATGTTAAGCTTCTTTATTTTTCCCTACTCTTTAATTAACTCCATATTAGCTGTCCTCAGTTTGATTAGAAAATGTGATAAAGCCATCAAAGTAAATATTTAAACTCCAAAAATTAGGGGTGTTGGTGCTGCTGAACATCAGCCGCTTTGTTTAGAAGTGAAATATTGACATTGTGATGCATTTAACATTGTGTAAACAAGCCAAAGCAGATTAGCCAAATAAAGCTTGTGGAAGTTTTGTTTATTAGTTTATGTGATTGCCCTTTCACTATTCATTAAGTGTAATTGCTTTTCATAAGCTTCCATACAGTTGCTTTTATAGACTAGTTCAAAATTAAAGATTAATTTATTTATTCTTTGTTCTTACTGTGTATTAGTATGAGCCATGGTAATCTTGTAGTCATATAATATGACGTTTTGGTCTATTAAGTAAAATATAGTATTATGACCTGACCTCTGGGTCATAATAAATATGAGATTCATGGGCCATGTTCAAAGTCATTTTGCTCCCTAAATAGTGCACTACTTAATTAGTAGGGCTGTCTGAACAATAACTACATGTCATTATATCCTTCTTAGTGGAGTGGATCCCATAATGCAATGTGAAAAGTGTACAGTCACCCGTCCTTAGCAAAGCAATATACCCCATCATTCTTTGCAGTCACACATGGCATTAATTATTAATTATAAAATAATTAGTTAATTAATATAGACATAGCAGTATTACAAATGATCACTCAGTGTATTGTAGATATTAAGTGAAACAAAATAACATCACAAATTTCTCCAAAGGCACCAATCTTGAAGGCTGTCATTACGCCACGCTATGATGCCACTCAAAGTGGGCTAATTCAGCTTCAGCATTGGCATAGACGAGCTTCACGTGATGGCTTAGCTGTGTAAACTTTTCAAAACTTAATTTATTCTAAAAGTGGCTTGATGGCCAGGGAGAAAGCAGCAGAACTTCAGACAGCATGTGCCTTTAACATATGCCTGAAGTGCAAAGTTGTCAGAGATGATGAATGGCAGCGCCAATCATGTCTATTAATTACGTATGGTAAGAAAACCCAAAACTCAATTTCGATTAAGCGAGCTCCTCTTGAAAAAGGCACGCTGGACTCAATCAGTCATAAATCTGGTGAAGGGGGTCAGAGTTGAAACAAAACTCCTAATGTCTCCCAGCAGAGAAAGCATTAGATGGTCCCCGTCTTCATGCAAATGTTTGTCAAGTATTGATTTTCCCATCATGTCAGGGCTATTCAGCAGCACCAAATCCTTTCCCAGTCTCTCCCAATTAGCATTCGGCCCGGGGAATGCTGTCGATCGCCATCTTCCCATCTGCCTGTCAGTGGCTTCGTTCCACCGAAGCACGGCGATAGGAAGGGGGGGTGGTTAGTGGGAGGAAATGAGCGAGAGAGCAAGCAAGCAAGTGACGGATAATTCAGTGTTTGGCAGTTACAGGCGAGAAGGCTTGGCAGATTTGTCCAAAGTCAAAGCCAGTTGGGGTTGGTTAGGAAGTGGAAGGACTCCCCGAGAGAGATGGTGTTGTTTTGGATGATAGTGCGGGGCACAATGCCCGCTCCTCAGCCATTTATCAATGGAAACACAGGACCCATGCTGTCTGCCAATAAAGGATGCAGATTTCTCACTTCTGTCTTAGTATAGTGTCTCTGTCTATCTTCTTATCTCCCTTTGGGATGGGGCTATCGCTTCTCTGCCCTGAAGGTTAGGAAATCCAGTCCGGGTAATAGCCAGATAAGTCTTTCATTCTCCTAAAAGGCTTTGGCGCCTGAAGTGGGCAAATTTAGATAGAGGTTGTGTATGATTGCTGCCTCGTCATCCTCCCCTGGATCCTACTCCCCCTACCCTAGTGAATGCAATAAAATCCCTCTCTAAACTGGAATGATTGACATAAAATATCCCCGCAGTTACCCTGCACGCGGCGCATCTCCACATCCTCAGCTGCCCAGAATCTGCCACGTGGCCCAAATGTAAAATTAGGAGCTAAAATGAGAAATCTGTGCGGAGCTAAAGGGGTAAAAATAAATGTTCTGTCTGTCAAATTTAATTTGACACAGGGGTTTCTCCTCACACGGGTCCCGTGCTTTGCCCTCTTTCCCACAGCAGAGAAGTCCTTAACTGCATTTGTATGGAACAGTGCTTATTAGTAAAGGGGAGGTTTCATCTTTTCCACTGACTCATTGTCAGTGCAAACGCTACATATGACAGTCAATGTCATCACGGTGGCTCGTCGGAATTTTCTTCCGCTATTGTTATTCCTCTTCACTCTTTGTTCCGATGGGTGGTGTAATTACCAAGGCCAGGAGGAGGCAGCTGTAGTTTATAGTTTGTGGAAAACCTGCTGGGAGCTCCAGACACCAGTAGGAAGGGAGAGAAATACGCATCGCCCGTCCATAGCTTCATCCTCCAATACCGATTAAACCCTAAAAAAATAAAAATGCATGCACACGAGCTGATGCCAGTCCTGATTGGACGCAAACAACCATGAATACGACACATGTTGAAAAAAGTCATATAAATGCATGCTCACACAGCGGGGTATGTAGACACACATCACAAGAACGGAGCTGTCCACCCCTGCTCGCAAACAGATAAAGTCGACACTGGCCGGGGCCTGTCCGCCGATAAATTTTCCCCCGTCACCTTTTCTTTTTTATGTCCTGCGCTTTATATTCTGCCATTGGAGTTTTATCTGGGGGCAGCAGTCGCTGAATTTGCACATCCCAGCTCTGGCACAAGCAGAGAACTCGCCCACACGGCATTCGTTCTCTCGTGAGGAATGGGTTTTTTGATGAAATGTCCCACCATTCTCGGGCCTGATGGAGGAGCACTGTGGGTTTACCCACAGCAAACTAATCCACGGCTGGGCCCGGGCGCTGGCTTATGTGCCAGTGGATACAGACAGAGAAAAGCGAAGGAGCTGAATGGAAGAGAGGCGAAGTAAGGGGTAGGGGGATTGAACCAGAATAAAAAGGATATACTCTGCGTGAAAAAAAAAAAAAAACAACACGAGAGGATTCTCCATTAAAGGGTGCATATTGCGTCTGCGTGGCTGTATGTCATCTCTCATCTTACTGGCAGATAAACAGCACCATGCATGAGTGTAGGCATGCTGGTGGGTCAGTCTGATGTGTTTGAGGGGGTAGAACGAGAGGATAAACATCAATAACGACAATCACTGTAAAGAACAACAAAAACAGCAGTGGTCTTGCTGTCGATAAATCCCCAGTGGCGGGCCCCGGAGGAGCACGGGCTCCATTCAGGAGAGTGGGTATGACTCATTGGTGGGCCGTAATGACCGCAGATGGCCATTAGCGAGGTATGAGGTGAACAACATTGGCTCCGGGCCCTGTTGCGCCGCAGAGGTGCACACTGCTTGGTAATGTCAGGCTGGAACTTGATGTCTAACGAGCCCCTTGGTAAATTGCGCTTGTGTATCGAGCCTCTTCTTGCTGGGAGCAATGATACCGGCACTGCTGCTGCAGGCAGGCAAGTTGTGGCATCATTTGCAGATCCAAAATGTACAGTCAAGGTCTGAGAGGGATCCTCTGGCTTCTAACGGAGGTTCCTGCCAAGTCTGGCTTCTTAAAAGAAGAAAAAGTAAAGCTGCTTCCTAAAATAGTACTGATAAATGTTAAAAAGTCCTATTTGATTAAAAAAACAAAGAAATCCCACTTTAGCTGGTTGTTTAATTTATGTTACTCTTTTCTCAGTTCAGACTTGTGGGAATGTTTTCTTTAGTAAAGTTAGTACTAAAAGTAGGATTTTTGATCAGAGTTTTGAGCTGGATATTCTACAGTTAAGTTGCATAGCTTTTAATGCCTGCCAAAGAGTTTTAAGAGTTTAGGAATTTGTCCGTTCAAAATTAGAGCATCCACATCAGCACCAAGGGAATTGGACAAATAGTCCAGCACAATAAAGATGAAAAAGAAAAGCAATCAAACCTTAATAAATATTTCTCAGAGCAAGGACAGTGTAGGTTTTAGGTTTTAGGATGCTCGCCTTTGAAAAAAAACAATTGTATTACACAGTATCATGTCCTGTTATCTATTAACCGTAAAGGTCATCTTGATTTGATTGCATTTTATTGAATTTGAAAATGAACTTTTTTTTATTATTATTATTTTAATGTATGAGACAATTGTGATGTCCTGAGTGAACGCAAACCTCAAAAAATGCAAATCAATTGATCTGAAGCAGCCTCGACGTGCTAACATTTGTAGCACCTATTCAAACTTTTTGAATATTTTAGGAAATTGGGAAAAGTAATCAAATTTCAGGCAAAAAAAATGGATGTTGAGAGTGTTTTTACAGCTGTCCAATCTCAAAAACGACTCAACTTTGACCCCAGCAGTATGAAATTATGCGCAGAACACCAACTTTTGGTGACAGCTAATATTAGACAGACCTGCTTCTGTTGCATGTAACAAATTATTTGTGGCTCATCGCCTAGAACAAGAATACATTGGTCAATTTCAAATGAGGGTCCAGGAAAGTGCAAATGTGTAAAATAGAATGTACCAGCTCGTCATCTCCTTCGCCCCTCAAATCATCTGCACACGCATGTGGTGGTTTAGGGCAATTTTTTTGGGCTCCCAGCATTGTCCCTTTTCTTTCAGACCGCATCCCTCCATTCTGCATCGCTCTCTCTGATCTCTGTGTGTTCCCTGCCACATTTCATGGTGACTAAGCTGAACAAATCTCTGCATATTGTCCAGAAAACTGCCTGATGGAAGCGGGCCTGTGCAAGGTGGAATTTTAATTATTGTTGTGGGAGGAATGTGAAGCACATTTCTATTGCTGAAAGATCTAAATGCGAGATTGGGTGTTTAATTCTGGGGTAAAAACAAAAGCCAGAGTGTTACACAGCTTATGTAATTGTACTGAAAACACAAATGGCGCGGGTGAGAAGGCAAGTTTGCATTGACTTGGAGGGGTGTTTACTTAACACATTGTTTGCTGTTGAAGCACATTACCGGTGGTTAAATAATAACTGCTGCCACATTCAGCAGCCATGTTAACAATGAAACTCCTGAAGAAGCCATTTATTTTTATTTTAGTTTGACTTCTTTTCATATAGCTATTTAGCTACTAGCTGTTGAGCTAGTATGGCTTGCATATGTTCTTATTGGTAATGTGCATTTTCTTTTATTGTGAATTTGAATATGCATTTACAAATGTTTAAAAGTTCTGTTTGATTATCATTCCTAACACAATTAAACTTGTAATAATATTGTAAAACTGTGCCATTCATGGTCCTTTATGGTGCATCGGGCTAGCCGTGGAACAGCTTTGCTCAGCTCAGCAGGTATCCAGCGCAGAATCGCCCTCTTGAAGCCAGGCGCCAGGCAAACAGTCCGTGGCAGGCTTTGAGAAAAGAGATCACATAAAAACAACACAAGCCGGCTGTAAATGAGCGCGGGTGAAGGCAGTGGGGAGTCGCACGGGCAACGGCGGCGGTCGAATGAGGCACAAAGCCAACAGGGCTCAGACCAGACACTTTGATTCAGCTTATCTACATATTGCCTTGAGCCACGGTGGGGGTATTATGGGATTCTTGAGCATGTCCCCCCACTCATTGACCATCTGTGACTGACAGCTATCTACATTGATTGACACCAAGGGAGCTAGGTGCCTGCTGAGAAGGGGCGCTCGCTAGGCTAATTGACCATCTTCCAGCTCTTTCCTGGTTGGCTTTGAATGTAACCAACACCGTTCTACTCAATAGAATGAAATGTGCCAAATGTTGCTGGAAGGTCAGGCAGAGATGCATGAACTGGAGCACCTACTTAGAAGTTAAGCGCAAGCACGTGCACATCGAGCCACAGCAGCTCCCACCCAGGGTCTGGAGAGTTTTCCCTTGCAGATATAAATAGCTGTCTCCACATTCCAACTGCTCCAAATTAGAATTAGATGGTGCGGGGGGGTGGTCGGGTGTCTACTGAATAAAGCATTTCAGGAGATGAATTATTGAACAAATAGAGATGATACCTGAAACAAGGCAGCAGAACCTGGTGGTCTTGCAGTAGCACAGCAAAAGAATCAGTTGAGTTTTAAATTTAAATGCACCCATTACTCGGCCAAGCCCACAGGATTGAACGGGACTATGATTAGTAAATAATTAATGTTGCACATGCACACAGTTTTTAAGAAAGTGGTGCAAGGGTGCTTTCGTGGCAGCTCTCCACAAGTTCCTCCAAGACAATTTGCTTTGTTAATTAGAGTGAGGCTTAAGCTACAACAACATTAAGATGTCTCTAATAAGGATTTAATTCTCCAACTTCGCTCCGGGACCACCTTGTTCTACTCACGGACACCAAACTCCACAGCAGATTTCTCGGCTCGGGGATGGCGGCAGCGGAGGCGCATTGTTGTACATTTTAAATGATAATGTTGAAAAATGCTGATAAACAACATTTGATGCAAAACTAATATCCATTTTAATTTGCAGCAGTCGCACAACGTCTGTAAGGAGGTCCTCCCATTGATTTAGTGTGGGCCACTCCGATGGGAGGAATGGCATTCATTAAAGCCATAGACACAGGCTGGGAATTGATTTTGCAGGGAGACATATTGTAATCTTTCCATACACTCCGACTACGGAATCTTTAAGACAAATTAATGCATTTGATTAAACTACGGCTGCAGAAGACGGATTGTTAAGGTGAAGGCCTGATGAACCATAAAAATGTCCCCGTCAACTCTTATGCCGGCTACTTGTCATTGTAACTACGGAGCTGAGAGACAGGAGCACCTTTGCTAATGCACCACCAATGTTTCTTTGCAAAAAGTGAAAGTGGCTGTGAATGAATGAAAGTGAATTTGGTTGGCCGATTCAATTTTCTGCTTCACTAGCCGCCTGTGGGCGTTAACGATATATGTTCATGTATGCAAGGCCATGACGGTAAAACATGGAGAGCTCAGTCAGCTCAGTGACAATGTACACCATGTATCGACTCCATAGATAGATAGATAGATAGATAGATAGATAGATAGATAGATAGATAGATAGATATAGATAGATAGATAGATAGATAGATAGATAGATAGATAGATAGATAGATAGATAGATAGATAGATAGATAGGCAGGCAGGCAGGCAGGCAGGCAGGCAGACAGACAGATAGATAGAGCTCACTGTATTTTAGAGACCTCAGCTCAGAAATCAGATCTGTTCACTCACACCATCCTTCCTCCCCTTCCTCCTCTCTTTCTCTCTGGCAACTTGAATCACCTTTTAACAGAATACCTGTCTACCAATTTACCCCCCCCCCCTCCCAATCCTTTCAGAGGCTCTTCACAAACTAAAATGAATCCAGCCCCACAAAGCCAGAGCCATAAATGAGTTAAAAATATTTTGCCACTTTTTTTTTTCATCATCGTAGATTTTTTCCCCCAGTTCAATTTAACTTGAGAAAGGACAATTTGTGGAGAGCCTTGTCTGTCATGTCTGGGGCTTCCTGGAATTACAGGGTTAAGCAAATACACAGTGGTTGCAAGCTAATATTTGGGCCCTGATCGCCCTTGATTGGGCTTTACTGTTTGTTTCCAAATGGACTGACTCTGATTCACCCTGAGGAAAAAAGCAAATGTTGATTTAACTACCTCAAATATTATATGCTCATGATCATAGAGGCTAGTGGGGCTATATTTTAGCAAATGCTCATTATTCAAGGATGGGTGTAGCTGTAAGGATGAAATATACCTGTAAGTACACTGCAGGGCTTTGTAAAAGTCTCAGCTTCTGCTGTTTTCTTGACAACTTGGTTTATCCTGTGTGACTGAAAAGGCATAGAAATCCAGTTAGCTTCTCCTTGATCTGGTATCCCATGAGGCGTCCAGTTGAGAGAGGGTTTCTTCGCATTTGAATGAGACACAATTACGGTAAATGAAAATGGACAGGCGGGCCAGCTTTTATCAAAACTCTAAATTTATAAGAGACAATTACTATATTGCTTTGTTCCAGCTTAAACAGATGCCAGATCTTGTCCTCATCTTTACAGGAATTCAAATCAGTTAGCTTTCAAAGCAAATAAGGTAAAAGAAAACACGGAAAAGCCAACTGCCAGACAAGCTTCCGGTGCCACGTCAACGCTGGCATTTCCATCTGACAGTGAGAAAATAAGACTGGCCACTTTGGCTGCTAATTTAGGAGCTTAGCACATGATTTCCCCTTCTTGGTTCAGCTTTCCTCCCACCATTCAGCTGTCCTGCTGCAGTCACTTCCTTCGTCTTTGCAGACCAAGTTGCTGCAGCAGGCCGCCTTCTCTCCCCCCACTGACAGGAACAACAGCCTTCATTATGCCTGGTTTTAATCACTTAATCCGCACTTTAATACAGAAGTAAACAAATAAAAGCACAACTAAGTAAATGAGCAGTTGGGGTTGTTCTGTAATAGCTCGTAAATCTTTCAAAGTATGTAATGAGCTCCTTCCTCCCCTGGGCTCGGCAGAAAGAAAGAAAAAATCAGCACTTCATGCACGAGTGGGAGCGGCGTGCAAGCGAGCTCCACCGAGAGGCTGGGAGGGGGAAGATTGGATTGTTTTTGCTCGGGGAGTTTGCGTTAATCTGCAAGAGCAACTCACTCCATTTTCAGGCACAATTGTAAACCCCATATTAAAAAAAACCGAAAAATATAGATTCTTTTTGCGAGCGTTTATGCGTTTTTCTCATTTTTTCATGGGTGCACCGGTGGAAAATGCAAGGTCTTGCTGTTGGACACAGCAAAGGTGCAAAACCTGCTTTGATAAAAGCAGGTCAGTAAGCACACTTCAATTTATTAGATACCGTTAAATAAGATTGGAAAACCAGTTCCTTTTTTTTGCCTTGTATCCAGGCAACAAGAAAACCACATAACATTTCTCTTTCTCTCTCTTCTCCCTCTCATGGTCTAACACTTTATCTGTTTTGCTCCAGGGAACGCCCTGTCTTACTTTTGAATTGAAGAGTCATGCGGAATGTATTTTTTTGTCCCTAAATTTGGGTTCAGACACTTCCCTTGGAACCCCAAACTGTACGTGCACTCGGATTCGTGGCGCCTCATCAGCCCACATGGTGGTGTTTTATGGCTCTCCTTGAGGAATGATGAAATGTTTACCAGTGGGTGAAAAGCAAACAGGAAAGTGTGTGTGTGTGTGTGTGTGTGTGTGTGTGTGTGTGTGTGTGTGTGTGTGTGAGTGTGTGTGTATGTGTGGGGATTTGGTACATATTGAAAACCAACATATTCATTTTACTAGCAAAGTGCGGACATTTTTTCCAAGCAGGGCAAGTTGGACGGGTCTCTACAACTACAAAGAGGTTTAGAGGTTGTTTGACGGTTAAGGTTGAGGTTAGAATGGCTTTAGATTAGGAATAGGAGGTTAGTTGGGATGGTGGGTGTCTGGGTAACGCACTATATCTATGAAAATTCCCAAACAGATTTAAAAAAAATAAGAGTGTGCACTTGTGTTTGTGTGTGCCTATGTGTGTACAGCCTGGTCATGTGGGAGGGCTGGCTCAGTCCTGTCTTGGGAGTGATGTGAGGAGGAGAGAGTGGGGAACATTGAGGTTTGGACCCCCCCAGATACCCCCACCCCACCGTGATGAATCAAATGTGGGTGGAAAGTTAGTCCTGTGTGTGCAGGCCATCTCCCGTGGATCTTCTCACTTCTCCATGGCTGGACTTTCTTCTTTTCTGCCCACTAGTCTGCAGTGTGTGAACACTTCTGGTACTTACACAACCCTCATTCCTGGCAATCAAGTGCACATTGTTTAAAATCAAGTTGTCATGGAGAATGGCTGAATTCCTGGTGCAGCAAAAAAGAGAGAGGGAATGCGGGTAAAGAGGGATGGATTCCTATGAAGGGACTAGGTCCATTATAAGTAAAGTGATTTGCAATCAGTATAATCATTTTCACATTACTCAGCCTTGAATCCACTGTTAAGTGAGTCATCCTTGTTTACTTTCAACCTCGACACTATTTACTGTTAGCTTCTCCTTTAACCATTACATCTACAAAACATTTAAATGCTGCTTATGCAATCCACTGGTGGAGAATCAGCGCATTGACAGTCCGTTCATCATGAAAATACACCAGACCTGGTACAAAACGACTGCCTCGAGAGTTATTTACCACCTACATGCAGAGCTGATCGTGCTACAGTTAGTAAACAGGTATATAAGCGTATAATTCTGTTAGTTCAGGTGGAGATATGCCCTCAGCTCCACAATTGATGCTACACTTGCTACCTATGCAGTTATTTTAGCCTGCAGCTTTTACCACCCCATATGTACTGGACTGTGTGGGCAAGCATTAACCTGGATCTGTAAGCTGTGCACTTCCCCCTCTCTCTTTATCATACAATTAGCATTAATGAGGAACTACACAGCGATTCTCAGCAGGTGTTTCCGTGGATGGACATTCCACTCTCATAATTGTGCCATTAATGTTGTTGCTATGGAGAAAGCTTTGTGCCTCTGTCAACAAGGCCAAAAGGTGTTTCTGGATGTGCCCCTATCAGGTGGAGACAAGCGCTTTACCCAAGAAACCTGGGATCCCAGGTGAAACCCCAGCCTCATACGGTCGGTTCGTCCATCCCGGGTCTAGCTGAAAACAGCTCAAGACAGCACAGGAACTAACAGAGGAGACAAGACATTCCATCTGGTCGACATGATGGACAACGCTCACATTTGACAATTCACGTGACACCCCTAACGACAAGGCTTTATACCGGTTGACAACTACCTTCAAGCCCAAGCTCTTGGCCGTATAGTTGTCAGTGTAATAATCACTTGTGCCAAGCTGCCTGTGGTTCTTTTGTAAAGTGTTCACTTATAAAGGAAAAACCGGGTAGTTCTATTCAGCTGGGCTGAGCCACACACACTTTTAAGAGAAGAGCAGGGGTCATTTACAATCTATAGGCCACACGTCTGTTATGGAAGGAACATGAGGGAGCTCTGGAGTGAAAGTTTTCCTGATTTCTGTCACGTCTTGCCTTCTGCTGCTTTCTTTTTTCCTGACCTTATATGCGTCCCTTCAAACCTGCTGGCTAGAAAAATCAAATGTCAACATATTTGCGCATTTTTCACATTTCCACTGTCCTCTGTGACCGTCACAACTTGTTAGAGTGTTCAAGGGGTGAGCTCTCCCCTTCACACACATCTCCAACCATTAAAATTGAGGATATAGTTTCAAAGCTAATTGTTTTCCTCCTTTTTTTCTCTATGTTGTCTGTTGAAAATGTGCAGAAAATCGACTTTTCCCCCAATTCCCTTCATAATATGTCCGCCGCCTTTATCCCTTGTCCTCATATAACAGCAAATTAAAATTCATTGAATTTCAACATGTTCATTAGACTCTGAAGGTGAGCTCTCTGTCAAAGGATGTGGTGCTTTAAAGGTACTTGTCTTCCTCTGTATAAATGAATGACAAATGGAGTGTCAGGAGTGCATGCTCAACATGGCAGTGGAGCTGCCAGTCGCTTCCCATGCTAAAAGGATTTTGACCTATGGAGAACACACCATGATGTTACTCACTGTTGCCGGCTCAAAACCAAGCAAAGAAAGAGGAGAAACACACACACGTCTACACACCAGCGCACACAGGGCTCTAGTCACTGTGAGTTATTTGAGATGATAATTTCGAAGCAAGTTGAGGACAGGATGATAAAAAAATGTCTTGGCAGCTGTTGAGGACTCATGTGGAGAACAAATAATGGGTCAGTAACCATGACCTCAGCAAAGAGACAGCCAGCGAGCAAATACTGCGCAGAGGAATATCAGACACCGAAGTCCTTCTGCCAAGGAAATTGCTGTTATGTTAATATCAATCCAGTGCTGTGTGCACTATCTATCTATCTATCTATCTATCTATCTATCTATCTATCTATCTATCTATCTATCTATCTATCTATCTATCTATCTATCTATCTATCTATCTATCTATCTATTGAGTCGATACATGGTGTACATTGTCACTGAGCTGACTGAGCTCTCCTATCTATGTCTGTCTGCCTGTCTGTCTGTCTGTCTGTCTGTCTGTCTGTCTGTCTGTCTGTCTAATGGAAATGCTTTGTAGCATGAAAAGCAGTTTATAGCACATAAATGGAATATGTATTAACTCCATTTTTGGTTTTTAATGGTATCAATGTGTGTAAAAGAGACTCCGCATTTTGTTCACTCTACAATCTAAATGTAAAAGGATGTTGTCATATGGATGCAGTAAACATTAATCAGGAATGATTGATTGATACGTTTTATATTTAGCTGGTCCGCATATGTTGGAATCCACAGCAGTGTTATTAATTCTCTTGTGACAGCCTTTCACTTTCATTTTCTTTTGTCCCGAAGGTGTGAATGCAACAGTAAACAAGCTAGAGATAAAGAGGGATGGACAAAGAAAACAACCAAAGATCATCTCTCCATCCACATGGAGAGGTGGGCAAGGGGGGGCAAGCAAGAGAAAATAAATGAAGGACGGCCTCCTGCTCCTTTCCGAACTCGGTTAGGCCAGACTGGCATTTTAATAAGGGCTGCTGAATACCACTGTTTCATCCGCAGGGGATCTGAACACACACATTCACACGTCTTTGGCCACATGCGCAGATTGTATACCCAGATAAGGGGTTATGACCCTGGTTATGCATGGTGTGTCGACAAAACACACTCCATAACAGCACAGACAAATGTGTTCCAGACATGGAATTGCCTAAACAATGAGTCTATAAAAGGAAAATTAAGTGGTTTGCAGTGACAGCCACCAGAGAAACTATTGCCTGTGTCGTAATGCTATTAATGTCCATGCAAGAGCAGCGAGGGTGGTTGTATATAAGCGAGGATAAAAGAGCTCTCACATTTCCATATGTCAAGCATGGGACCTGCTAAAAATGAGGAGAGGGAAGAGAGGGAAGGATGCAGAGGTGGTTAAACACCGCCTGGCACTGCTATTAGCATTTACCTGCTTATCAGATGCTGGCTCATCCAGGTGAGGGAGCGTCATATGCAAAGTGTCCCGCAGATGGATAAACAGCACCGCATGTTGACCAGCGTGTATAAAAAGTGGAGCCATGGCTGATGCATACACCCACCTGCGCCTGCCATCGATCTCCAGCGTGCATGTGATGTTGGCTGCGATGCGTTCGATGGGTGATGCTCTTTATTCCTGTGGCTAAAGGTAACATTATAACGCATCTCTATGGGCTGCGGTTCACTTATTTCAGCAATGGTTCGGATCAAACCCAGGAAATTTGTCTGTGTAGATCAAGGCCCAGTTTCAGCGATGATTTGAATGGGCAACCCACAAATATGTTGACCTTTGAAGATGACGAGTGTTTAATGTGATTGCACACATGCGGGGCTTGTTTCTATTTACTAGAGACTGCTTTTTTAGTTGGGAAGATGCCGTTTGAGAGGGATCAGAGCGGCTGTAGTGCCACTCGGCCTTTCAGGCAACAGCGAGATGAAGCAGAGTGTCGACTGATTGAACATAAAACCTCTCTGATGAGCTCTGGCACTCTTGTTCTGTTGTTGCCCCTCTTCCTTGTCTCATTTCTGAACATTCTTGCTTTATTTTGGTGTTCATGTGGCATTTTGTTTGTGCTGACACTATTTTACAGACATCCAGATATGTCTTTTCATAGGTTATATACATTAACAACAACCTTACAGAAGGCTGGAAAGCGTTAATGTATTTCCCCCATTATTACATATGTAGCTATTGCGCTTATATGCATAACACCTTTGAACATGGATGGGCACCGCTCCATCCTTTTTCATTATTGGAATTGCCCAACAGACATGGGGTGGGGTGGGGGGGGTGGGTTAATGAATTAAAGTGGACAAAGCTGACTCAGATTAATCGATAACTGAGCCCCTGTGGAGGCCAGAGCTGCATTTGCCAGAAGACTGTGGTAAAGGCAAAGACACAGACAGAAGACAAGCGCAGTGGGGGAGAGCAAAAGGGAGATCAGAAAAGAGCACATGAAGAGAAAAGCAATGAGGGGCTAACACTTGAGAGATGATGTGATGGATGGAGCTGGATTCAAAAGCAAACAGGAGCCTTGAATGACGTCCGTTGAAAGGGTTAAGTGTCTCGCACTTCCGCGGCTTAATGGCTGCTGGGGCCTCCTCTCAAGAGTGCTAGTTTGTACAATGTGTCCCAATAATCCACTCTTAAGTCATTTTTTCTCCCCAACAGAAACCTGTTTGTTCTTTCCATCACGAACTGGGACTTAATAAGTCATGTGGCCCCATTCAGTCCGGCACGCTTAACAACAACATCCGTCTTGGTCTTCGTTGTGGTGTTGAAGTCACGTCACGATTGTCTCTCCTGCAGCAGTAAACACTCTTCTCTGACATATTTTGCTCTGCGCTGGTTTAAGTGGTGTTTTGCTAAAGAAAGACCCCTAGCAAAATATTAACCTTGGAAATAATACGTATTATCTCTCGAGAGGAAAATAAATGTTCCTCATTCTTGGATAATTACGTCCTGGATCACCAAAACTCACTATTACTTTGAAATGAAATCAAATTGTAGCACACGTGTCTACTGAGAGTTCTCGGTCATGGAAACACTGTTGGATCCCCATTTTGGCACTAACACATAATGGACACACCAAAGTACTGAGTGTTGTAAATCTGTGTTCTCTGATCATTCTCAATCATAAAATAAAGGAAATATTGCATATTATATCTAGAGGAGGTTTTTGAAGAGGTGTCACATCGGCAGGAAACTATCGCCCTCAACTTTGTCTGCAAATTTAAATAAATTGCTACTATGTTTTCTGGGCAATTCATTGCTTTACCATATTATATTTTTTTGCCAGTTCCCCCGACTTGTACTCTTTTTTTGTATTTTCCTGCCTTGACAGGGAACAGTTTCGCTTGTCACGTCATGCTTGTGACTGGCTGCGTGATGGATGGTATTCTGGTTAGAGCTCTGTTCTGTTTAAGGCACGCAACAGGACAGAGGCACCCTGCCACACACACATACACACACACACACACCACCCAACCCCTCCCACACTCTACCTGTCACATGCAGCAACCTGCTCGTGTCACCCTGCATTACCGAGGATTTTCTCCCACAGCTTTCCCGCTCCGATGGCACCTCACCCCGGTTCTTTCATTGGTATTTTTCCTCATTTTGGCCGCCGTGTGTCTCCCTGCTGCTTTGTGAGTCTTTGTGCATTTGCGGTTTGCATCGGCAGATAATATCCTTTAATAACGCCGTCTCCTGCCTGTAAACCTGCTAGCGTGCTGGTGTCAGGTCCCAACGTCCGTGGCAGATCATAAATCTTCGAGCAGTTCAACAGCAGCCTATCTGCATTGTCATTTCATTATTTCTACATTAGTCGGTCTATCCTACCCTTTTCTCCTCTATTATTATCCTGGAGAAGCCGTACCTAAAGCCTTTACAGATGGACAGAATGATAGAACTTAGTTATGCTAACAAGGTGAGGGGCACACGCAGCCTTTGCAGACGTTGCCTGGGTAATGGCTCCTTGACTGATTGACAGGCCTATTCTCCGCTCCTCCTGAGTGACAAGTCTGCCTTCGCCGCTGGAACGTAGGAAATGAGAGTGGAATTACAATACCAACCATGTCACCTCCTCAGGGGACAGGAGAAAGGAAAATACAATCACCGTCTCCAGCACATGCACACACACACACACACATACACACACAAAGTTTCAATCTCTGCCTTATGGTGGTGGAGAAACACCACACACACACACACACACGCACACACACACACACACAGACACACGTCAGCATTGTTTTCAATTGCTTATTGTTCTTGCTTGTACTTGTTCTTAAAATGACAACCACCCCAGTGGTTTGGACAATAAAAATGGATGAAAAGCAGCACGCCTGTGGACCTGCAGTCGATTCATCGTGGTTTTGGTTTTAATCTTACAAGCCATACCAGAGGAACGTTGGGGGGGATCAAACAAACCTGACCAAACCGTCTGATGTGGTTTGCAGCTGCCGTTCATTTATTTGTCAGACACTTTTGCTGCCAGGGGAAATTTGGATTAAACGGCTCGGATTATGCAACAGGACAAATACAAATGAAGCGTTTTTTGGTTTTTTTTAACGTTGTCGTCGTAGAGGGACATTTATTTTTAAGGAACGTGACAACTCTATTATTATTTTCCTCTGTCCTAGTGATTTCTTCCAGTGTGTTACTGCACATGCGAGTAGAAGAAATACCTGAGCAGAGGGGTCCTGCGGTGAAATGGAAAGATTCATCCTTGAGTGAACCCGCATTGGCCTCTGTCTAGGTGGCTTAATGTCCATCAGTGCAATTTCTCAACTTCTTTTCTTTCATCAGAGGACCCCATGTTGTCTTCCTTTGCACAGAAGCAGTCATGTTCTCAAACTGTTTGAGGTACACATGGGGGTGTTTGTGATTTCATAAAGGCTGGTGATGCATCATCACAATTCTTTTACAAATTCCGACATTAAAACTAGGATCACATGCTTTTTTCCTCACTCTCCACCACGGCCGTTCCAAGTTTACACCACTCATTTAACCTTGTTAAACGTTTTCAACCAAGCCCCCGAAGGGCTGTAGAGCATTCTCTAACAGAGGTTTAAATTATGTCATTGTCGGGGGGGACACCATCAGCCATCTATACACTAATCTAGAGATGTTTGGAGGACAAGGGACGTCTACTGTTGTGATGTAACTCACAGCCCCTGGGGCAGGTGTAAAGACACGAGGCAGGTCGTTGAGTGCTCATAAAATAAGACAGCGACCTTTGGTGGTATGACAGGTGGACACAAGGTGAAAGGTTTAGGGTGGAAGGAGCAGGGGAATGCTCATAGAGGAGCCAAGAAAACCCGAAGTATGTCTCTGGTATTATGCAGCAGCTGGATGGGTGCACGGCCGCCATAATGAACCCTATTGAAGGTGAGCAGAAGCCAGGTGGCCAGCCTTTCAGGGCTGTACAAAAGGCAATCAGTACTGTGCCCCCCATTGTTTGTGTGTGCATGTGTGTGTTTGGGAGAAGGATGCACATGGTCCTGTACAATTGAAACAGAGGATCAGCCAGACAATGGAATTGAGTACGGCATTGAGGATTGCTTTCAGGAGGAGCTGAAGTGTGCTGCCGTTGATGGACTGAACTCAGCAGACATCTACTAGAAAATCTGAAAACACTGTGGTTCAAATAATGGCCAGGCATCAAAAATAACACAATTTAATAATGTGCTCACGGAAATTGATGAACCCATTATAGCAAACCTCATGGTGCCATGGAATTTTGGTCTTATATTTGTTTTTGGGGTTTTTTGAGCGATGAAGTTCTAATCTTGCAGTAAATGTTTCCTGTGTTTCACGCCTTCAACGGCAGCAGTCTATACGCCAGCCTTTTAAACATGGCTCCCGAGTGCACCTGTTGGTATGAATAATGGCTGCTGCAGGATTGCACCATTGCGGAGTGCCATACAGGGTAAGAAATGATGATTGTTTTCTTCGCAATAGTTTTTGGGCACAGCGTGAGGCCCTCTCCATAGCCAAGCCACCAGATGCTTCTCTGCTCCAGATTCGGCGATGAATCTCGGTAAATGCAGCTTAGCCACAGAATGACTGAACGGGTGTACAGTCAAAGGGGTGCTTGTTGCCGCACCCCACAATTTCTGCTCCCTTAACAACTGCCATTGATGCTGTTCCCGAGCCCGTCACCATCTCTTCTCCCATTGCTCGGTTGTCATGCTTTAGTGACTGTGAGCTGCGGCCACATTTCAAAGTGCCCGTTTGCAGCTGTGAGAGAACTTGATACCAACGGCTAATACAGAACCATAAGATTCATTTAGTAAAGCAGGGCTTCTGCTCATAATCAGCAAAGCTGTCTTGAGTCAAGCATGTCAGCAAGCGTTCATTAAGCTATGTTTCCCGTGTGCCCTGATTTGAACTGTACTCCATATTTTTTTTGCTACTGTTGAGGAATAAATTGATATTTGCATTTATATTGTGTATACTTTGTAGGTTTTTATGGGGTGTTTACTTGCTAATTGCACGGAAATGCAACAGAACTTGCTTTGCTGTCTGGAACATGGGTTTGGAAACCAGAATAAAGGAAAGGAAAGATATGGAGGAAAGTTGGAAAAGAGTTATTTGAAAGTCCCAGAGTGGACACCTGAGAGAAAAGGTGAATTTCAAGCTTGGTTTCAGAAACTTCAGAGAGACAGATCATGTTTCTTAACTAGGTCAGGTAGAGGAACCTAAGATATCTGACTGACCTTATTATATTTTTTTTTCTCAAAGACCAAAACAGCTGTGACCTGATAGTACATGGACAGGTGACCTTCCATGTGTCCTCTGGTACCTGGCACATTGGTAGTGGATCCTTTGGGCTTTGCCGTGTGAACAGCAGGGCCTCTTCCAAGGTTCCTTCACATTCTATAAATTTTCGATTGGACTGGGATTTGGGGATTTTGGAGGCAAGGTCAAAGCCTCCAGCTTTTTATCAGTTCCTTTAAGTCTTTCCTAAATTGGCACTGGAGGTCCAACCTGGGTGGTGCAGGGTTTTTTTTCACTATAAAAATCTGCATGAATTAAATTACCAAAAGCGTTTTATTGTCATAGTGAAAGTGTAACAATTATCCACTTTGTTGTGGTGGAACAGACTTTATTTTTTCTTTTACTCTTCTCCACTTTATCTCTAGTTTAACTGAAACAAAAGATAATTTAACTTTCATAATAAATGAGCCGGGTCACTGTTCAAGGTCTCTCTGAAATTCAAGACAATCAGAACTAAAATCGAGTGAATTTCACCAAGCTCAGGTTTTGGTTCTGTCCTGATTCTTTCTCACCAACCTGACTTTCGTAGCATCCAAGCTTGCGCTTTCACACAAATCCGTGCTTCTGCTTCTCAGTCTGGTCTGGCCATCCCGTCATGCAAGTGCTGTCACTTGTCCCTACAAAACGTCAAAAAAGAAGCATTCCAAGTTCTACTGTGCAATGCAATGGTGTGCATTCCTGAACTAATGGCTTTTAAGATGTCAAAGGGAAATGTAGCGCGCAGATATAAAAAAAAAACCCTCCTTGCCCTTCGTGAGTTTTCATCTAAAATTGTTTTTTGTGCACTCAGATGGCTGCCGTCCCTACTGCAGCCTTTCTCGCTCTCTTTCTCTCTCTCCAAAAGCAGCAGGCAGCAGCAATGCAAATTCAAGTGGATGCATATTACATCTGTTAATGGTCACACTGCCCTGTGAACTACAACTGGCCTGACAGATGCTCCCATATTTGTAAGGATGCATTTTTCCAGTACTCAGCTCTAATTTCTTTTCTTGAAGATGGCACAAATGCATGAAGGGTGAATATCCAAGTGATGGTTGGATGACTCTGATTCCCCCCATACCCTTACTTTCTTACTGAACTTTAAAAAAAGACATTTCTCATCTTGTACAATGTGTCTTTGCTCTGGTAATCTTTGAGCCAGCAAATAAATGGCCATGTGACTTTTATCGGCACCACATTGCTCCCACTGGAGGTTTCCTCTCAGGAAATGGAGGAGGAAGTCTGGGGTTGTGCTCTAGCAGTTATCAGATATACAGCAGTTGCTCTGGGATATTACTCACTGATATATTCTGAATAAGACATCTGCCAAAATGCTTGGAGAGTCACTTGTTGCATAGGTGCTTCTAGGGAGCTAGTCAATTCCTGAGATTGGAAATGCTCTGGGTGACAATCGTTCATATTTATCAGTGGCTCCCCAACCAAAATAGCATGCAGCCACACTTATTCTGCCCTAATTTTCCACACCATGTGGGTTAAGAGGATCTGCTATCAACAGGAGAGTACAGCTCCACTATATTCACAACACTTCAACTGACACGTCTGACAGGTGCTAAAATGAGGCATAAGGGCCCGTAAATCCCGGATATGGAGAGGCCGAGGAACCGAGAAGCTGCTGATTCTGAAGGGAATAAAAACTGAGAGGCAGTGTTCTCAGGCCATTTCGGCATCGTGGCCATTTGTCTTCATGGATGTGGCGGCCTTAATTATTTCCAGGGGAGGCTGAATGATTGGTATTTCAGCTGATGAACTATGGTCCTTTTCTTCGTCTGCTGTTAATGATTTAACTAAGTGCCTCTCATGTGCTGTCATCTGCATATGAATTCAGTTAGCCTTGTTTTTAGAGCCCAGCACATTCTACCTGATAGCTCCATGATTCAGCGACTCCTTTTTAATCATCATTATCATTAGTATAATGTAATTTTTGCACAACTGCTGCTTTTGTGATAATTGGCTTTAGTGTGCAGGCTCCTGGATGTACTGCCCGTTTCTTTTTTAAGAAATATCTTCAAGTCTACAATATGCAAATGTTGTTTTTTTACTTTGGAAAATGAACCTGCTATCTTTGAAGATGCACACCTCTCTCACTATATGTTTTGTGTTTGTTTATTTGCTTTGTACTTTGGTGAAATCTTTCCCGAAGCCTTTTCCCCTCTCCTTCCATTTTCCTAGACACTCCTGCTGTAAATGGGTTTACTTTCCCCTATGGCAAAGTCCTTTCTGCATATCTTTCCCCAATCGAGCCGTTCATCCCTGACCATTTGACTCTTTCCTCTCAACCTGAGACTAAACTGAAAGGACAGATTGATTTAACGTCTCCCATTAGAAAGAGTTCCCCTCTAGCATCTCAATGTCGCCATTAACTTTAGTTGCATTTATATTTCCAGTTCATTAAGCACTGAGGCCTGCAATACGTACTTGTCTTTTCGAGTACATGTCTTACTCTCCTTCTGTCATTAGAAACCACAAAAGAGCTTGAAGATGTCTACGTGTGCTGAATGAAAATCTTGTCATCATCTGTAAATAAGCCGAGCTGGCAATGTTACCTCTTGCACAACATCTTAATCGTCCAACCATATGATGGCAAACAATGTAGGAGTGGCTTCCCAAATCCTCAGTAATCCATCTTCTTAGTGATTACTCCAACAACTGGCAGCTAACTGCTTCTGACAGCCAACACGGAAGACCGAGACAGATGTCATAAGTTATTGTCGTTGGCAGTCACAAGGCATTATGCAACTTTAATGACAAATTTTATCAAAACTCAAAAAGAGCCCCGTCTGGCCCAAACCAGAAGGCCACATCTCTCACTGTGCAATGTCTCTTCAGCCATTTCACCTTCTTTAGAGCATGAGCTGCCACAAGAATCCGATCTTTTTCAAAAGACTTGTTGGAGGATAGCCTCCAGCCACCTCGAACTATACCACTGCTCCTCAAATAACTCAAAATGGAGGTCATTCTAGAGAGCGAAGTTACTGTAAGCACAATAGATGTACTCAGTTGGCACTGATGGCCCAAGGACTCAGGGCATTAATGAGGCCTGGGATATAATTTTTTACTGTGTGCCTCTTTCTCTTCACAAGCTAGCATGCACGCATGCACAAACTGATATCCATCTGCATTTCATCTGCATTCTTTTAGGCTTCCTTCTTAGAACAGTTGGCTGTGATAGTGGCAGGTCTACACGTTACAACCTCTACTAGCATCCCTGAGCTCATTAATAATCCCACCACACAGTTCATGTTCATCTTGCACAGAGCCTCTTTTCAGCCCCGTTTCCCACACCGACACCATCTCTGTATGACTAGCATGCCACCACCCCCTCTACCCACCCCAACCACAGCGTGAGCCCTCGTGTACAAATGTATCCCTTTATTTAAAGAACGGTTATCAGAATCGTCCCCCTAACTCAGCTGGGTGATTTTAGCGGTAGCCACGGGCCACCCAGAGCATGCACAGGAAATGAACGTAATGACTAGTTTGCGTTGCAGGACAACAACGCAGGACAAATATTCTCTTTGAGGGTGATCTGTCTGAAGTGAAAAAAGTACTGTATATAATTTGCCAAATACCAGCAACGTGTAATGTGCATCCCTAATGACTGAGAATAGCAAATGAGAGACTGGCAAATACGAACTCAGGCTGTCTGAATAATTCCATTAGAAAACAGTCAAGGGTTATTTAGGCAGTAATTAGGCCGCCTTTCTCCGAGACAAGCTGGCCTGATTGATAGTCAAATTGCAGAAGATTGTGTTTATTTTCTCGTCCAATCTCGTTAGGAATTCTTCCTACGTCTCAAGTCTTATGTTCTCTTTGATCCCTCCCCCAACCCACCATCCGTCTCATGAATAAACCAGCAGAATAGCCCGAGGTTCATTCTTGGAAACAGGAAACACAATTATTGTAAACTCGGCGTCTACCCCTCTAAAGGAGGAGATGAGAGCAACAGGATAAAGCATATATTTTAACATGTTTCCTCAGTCTTCTCCAAAACTTTTTTTGGACATTGATAAGGAGTACTGGTTTAATAACCTGCGTTTGTCAGGGTGGCGCTTTAGAGAAAAAAAAAAGTTTCTTCTTCAACAGTGATGTCATGCAAATAGCGGTTACAGTGCTTTCAGCAGGGGGGTGGAGGAGAGGTGCAAGGTCTTGCTTGGCCTTCCACCATTCATAAGACACAGTACTTTGGAGCAGCAAGTGGGTGTGTGTGTTTTTGTTTTATTATGTTTTGTAATGGCCGACGTTACTCCATAAAGGTTATCTAGTTACACACTAGGAGTACTATAGTGGTCTTTTTTTTGCTATTTCATTATCTGGATTTGTGCTCCACTTATTTAATTTTAATTCTATTCTAATCTTAGCTGAATTTGCCAATAATGCTACAGCAAGGTGTAATGCTAAAGAGATGTTGATTGTCTGAAGGCTCCAACTTCCTCACATGCTGAAGGAGCTCCAGCAGGACCTGCACCCCTACTGGTGAAAAACAGTTAAAAACCAGAAATGTTGTCAATTTACCACAAAAACAAAATACATCTTAAAAAAACAGGATTTTAAACATTACACTGTAGGTATAAGTCAGTCTGCATTTGTGTGTCCAGGGTGTCTTGACTGGATGGATGGATGGATGGATGGATGGATGGATGGATGGATGAATGGATGGATGGATGGATGGATGGATGGATGGATGGATGGATGGATGGATGTATGTATGGATGGATGGATGTATGGATGGAATAGTTTCACAAAACAATGCTTTGTGTTGCCACTACTTGTTTCAGGAACAAGTCAAGCTGTGGCTATAATAACCTGATGTTTGCTTGAATCAGGCAGGCATGCGCGGGTGCATTTCAGATAACCATCCGCCTTAAATCGATTAACCCTCCTATTTCCTGGATCACCCCTGTTTTTCATCCATGGGAGGAAAAAAAGGGCTATAAAATATCAGAATAATATACCCCCCCCCACGTGACTACCTAAACCAAAAGACCGGCGCATTTTGCTGATGCACTCAGTGGCGCTTTCTTTATCGCTCGCTCAGGCCGCCGCTAATGAAAAATGCAGCCTGCGTGATCCAATGGCAGCAGCCTCACCCGGGGCTGGCAGTGCCTCCGGTAATGACTTAATATCAATCCTCCCACAGAGGAGCAGATGAGAGCACAGGTGTACAGATCGTCCCCTGTCACATGGCACCGCAGGGCCCACACACACCATTAACACACAGCAGATAGATAGATAGATAGATAGATAGATAGATAGATAGATAGATAGATAGATAGATAGATAGATAGGTAGGTAGGTAGGTAGGTCGGTCGGTCGGTCGGTCGGTCGGTAGACAGACAGACAGACAGACAGACAGGACTCACACTGTTATGCAAATGTGGTTGCAACGGTGGCTGAGGGAATAGCGCTTCTGCTTGAATTTCATCCCACAGTTGCACCAGCTGCCCCAAATAAAGCAGACAGCCCCAGCTGCTATCATGACCGCGCGATCCAGTCGGCCAGGCTGCGTCACAGCACTTTGTTAATCCTCATCTAACTGCACCAGCTTTCCCGTGTGCACTTAACCAAGACAAATTTTACGTCAGCTCTGCTCCATTCGAATGTGCTTGGCCTGGAACACGAGTCAACACAATTCGCATTTAGACACGAACAGCAAGCAGAGTGCTAGATTTTAAGGTCAGAGCAACTTGATTAAAATCAGATTCCTCATTTCAGACGTTTGACTCTAAGAACAATTTGTTCAGTTCCTTAGCGCCGAGTTAGCGTCGCAGCGTTTCACAAATATACACATATCTGTGAATGGACTTTATTTTAAAACAAAGACCTGAGGTTTGAGTGTTATGACACTCTGAATTCCATTCCACTGAAGTGATAAACAAAGAGGAAAAACAATCCTCAACAACTTGATCTGGCTAACTGGTCTAAGCCAATTTACTCCAGTTTCCTTGGCCTTAGAAAGGGAAAACGGCACCATTATGTGATTTTACGGGCTGTAAGAAATAATGCAACAGTTGCAGTATTTATTTCCTCTGCAGGTCCTTGAAGCGGTTATAGGATGTTGTCTCAGCTGACAAAAAGACATCAAGGCAGTTTGGCTCGCTGTTGGGTGCAGAAGCATGCTGTGTGAAAGAAATACTCTAAGTTCCCAAGTGATAAGGAACTTTTTGCAGAATCGAAGCAAGCTCGTGTTATAATTCCATACTCAGATGTTGCAGTGACATTTAAAAACGTTGGTTATTCTCTAAAGTGAGTGCAAGCTCTGTGGACGCATATCATTACTAGTATTTATAAAATAAATATTAATGGTTTTTCAGAGAACAACAAAATAATGAACATTTAAGTAATATAAAAAACTGCGTAAAGTTTTGTTATTATGACATTAGAAATGTCCTAATGATGAATAAATGGTCAAGAGCAACATAATGTGTTTTTAAATAATGAAAAAAAAACAGCAATGGTCTTATTTCTTCATAACGGCTGGTTAAATATGTAAATAGTTTCAATCCGTCAGGATGTACCAAAAGTCAAGATGGTTTTCTAAGAAGCAGGTTTAAAAATGCAACATTGTAGCCAAGGTGCCAAATGTGTTCAAGGCACCGCGTGTGGAGTTCCCTCAAACACTCCTTTTGAGGCTGATGAGCTTCTTAAGGGCCTCAAAATTGAGAACAGAAACATCATTTGTGATGTTGGGATGAGACTAACTCCAGGCAACTGTTGTAAATCATCGCCATGGCAACAGGCAAAGCATGTTAAAATCAATGAAATTTGTTTTCAATGTGCAACTTCTGTTTCCAAGATCTTCTGTTGCCTTTGTGTTGCGCTCATCCATGAAAATGATTTTTATCCATTAAAAAAATCCTGAAGGGCCTCACTGGCAACATAAAACGCGTACTAATTGTGTCTTATTTTTCTTCTGTATACAGCAGAAGACTTCAGAGAGGATATTTTCTCTTCAACCACTAAGCCAAAAAAAAAACCTTGGGTTATTATGATGTTTTCCTCCAACGCAGTTTCAAAGCGATGCCAATCATGGACCGACCTGCTGTTTAAGCTTATCTGAAACAGAGTGAACATCAGGAGTCAAGTGACAATATTATCATGTGGTGCTTTTGTGTGTGTGTGTGTGTGTGTGTGTGTGTGTGTGTGTGTGCGTGCGACATTGATCTGTTTATTACATGTTTGTTTCTTATGTCTACATACATAATAGAAAGGCACCATGGACAGTGTGTCCTGTTTTATAATGCTTGGAACTACCTTTTATACGTTACATTGCTTCTGGCTTTTGAAGCTCACAGGAAGGTGCACATGAATGTATTGGACATGGATGAAAATGTGAGCAGAAAAGGCATAAAGCTGCTGTGAGACCTGAGTTTACATGCTGCTCAGAGAACACTACTAGTTGTCAGCGTGCCAGCGATGCTGCCTCGGCGTCCCATTACTGGCACGCGTGCCTCGGGATGGACACCACTCTGTGTTATAAATTAACTCCATCACGTTGGCTTATACTTTAATATTAAATGATTAATTTCGATTGCCTGCCGTCACCATTTCAAAGGTGCGTCTTGATGCTGTAACCCTGCGACACATTTAGAAGCCACAGGTTGATTGAGAACCAGCACATAAAAGATGGCTGTAAAACAAAGGATAAACACTGCGCACGTCTTCTGTTATTTTTGTTTCCACGTCACGCAGAGCACCATAAAAGTCATTTCACTGTTAGGGGAGAGATAAAGATGTGCAGTGAAAGAGCCTGAAGCTTCTCACCTAGCAATTCACCCAGTTGATATACTTTTACTTATCCTCCTTGCACTATAAAAAAAAGCTGGCAAAATGGTTTACATTCTACAAACAAAACAACTAATTTCAAAAATTAAACTGATTAACTTGATGAGCTCTAAAATAAAGGTAATGACAGAAAGGACAAACGGTGTTGAAATTTGGCTCCATCTAATTATATTAAGCATCCACAACAGATTTCTGCAATTCTAAAACTGATGAAAATGGCCCCATCTGATTTCTCCTACACTGTCGCCTCGTCCGTCCGTCTGTCTGTCTGTCTGTCCCCGTTCTCACTTACAATCTGTAATGGAAAGTAGTCTGATGAATTCTACTCAGACATGTTTGAAGCAGATGTGCAAGAGCAAGGGTTTGTAATTATGCTTCAATGCCAAATTACCATCCTCCATCAAACCTGAGATGCTACTGCACACTTACTGAATTGGTAAGGATCCACGAGGACCCCATCATCCACAGACTGCTCCTTTCATGGGCCGTGCATTTCCTCCGACATATTTCAGTTTCATTTCCTGCTGCGCGCGCATCAGTTTGATCAAATAACTCCGCAAATACAAATATGTTGATACGGCGGGTCATTAAAGCGTTGCAAACGCTTCCACGAGCGTGAGCTCTACATCACAGAGTGGCAGCGTGTAAGTTTGAATGCTCGCGGTGGCAGATGTTCACTGCGTAAATCTCCAAAAGAGCTCTGCGTACAGCCGATGCGAGGCCATAACTCCGAATTTATGTCTGCTGGTTCCTGGGAGTGGTTCCCTGGGAACGTTCACAAATAAATTGAAGGCTTTTTTTCTTGTTTTTGAGAAACTCATGGGTGGATTGCAGGAACACTTCTGAAACCTATTGTACAATGACTTCATCCATCTATTTTTTTGCCTCGTAGGGGGGAAAAAACCCAAAGTTAACAAGAGCAGAAATGATTTGGGTTGGGGATACAGAGTGGTTTTTGCTTTGAAGGGAGGGAACAGACAGATTTCAATTTTACATCAGCCCAAGTCAACCTTTGTTTTACAAAGGAAGACAAGCAAACAAAAAAATATAAAATCAACTGGCGATTGCATTGGATAAAGTCAGTTGGAAGATACACCCGGTTCAAAACAGCCTTTCTTGCCTTTGTCTTGGCTTTGCCTTCATTTTCGTCGCACCGTGTGCAACGTTTCCCCTCTGCTTGAAAGAACCAGATTGTGCATTTCCTGTCTCATTTATTTATACATTTGAACTGAAAATAAGGGAGATGAGCCTGTTTTCTCTTGGTGTAATAAGATTGACTCAGATGACATGTTTGCCTCATCATGCTAATTGTCCTTTCTTGTGGCTGTGCTGGGGGGATTTGTCAGCGCCCACAGGACATCAAAGCTGAGCGTCGCCTGCTCATCGCCTCATCCCCTGACTCTTTAACATCCCTTCTTATAAAAACACTGGTCGAGTCTAATTGACTTGGCCCCATCCGGAGTGGCTCTACTGTATTACTGTAACCTAAGCTGCTTGTGAGTGTCATGAGGCCTGCTGGCGAGGCCCATGGAGGAAATATTCCACGACAGCTCCTCTCCTTTGAGCCTTTATTGTTCTTCCCGCAGCACCATTGGCTGAGCGCGGAACATTTGGATGATTAAAGGGATTTAGCTGCGCACTGTGTCATGTTCCCGTAATCTCCCAGATGATGGATTAGGGGGTCTATCCTGTCACAATCCCCTAATCTGGCCCTGGTGACAGAGACTTTCTCTTTCCTCTGCACCCACCTTTCCAGATGCCTGCCCCTCCAGAAGCAGGAGACAGAATCCGACCCAGTCAGCCAGATTCCTGCACAGAATAAGGTCACATGAGCGGCTTATATTCCATGAATGCCTGGCAGTTATCTCTCTGCATTCCTAAACTGCAGTTATGAAAGGACAATTGGTAAAAATTCTGAATTTTCCTGTCATATTTGATCCGTGCATTGCTTTTCTTCTTTCGAGGTCATACAAATGGAAGACTGATAATAGAGATCGGGGCATGATTAATATTCATACTTCCTTCCAGGCCCTGGAGATTGTCACTCTTTCCAGCTGTCATAATGCACATTCTTACCTGCCACCGGTGATTTGGCTGGATTGTCTCAGAGGATTTTGAATATGATGAAGTGGAGTGATGTTAAAATTAATAAGGTGAACGAGACAGATGTGAGCCTTGGCCTTTAAAGTGGCTGTCATCGCATGCTGAAAGGCTTCATAAGGAGAAGGAAAGGAGAGAGCAAAAAAAGAAGCTGCTGGGGGTGTGAGAATAGCTTCTCACCATTGCTGCCCCTAACAATAGCCCTGTCATCTCCCTCCAAAGAGCAGATGCCCAGGTTCCCGGTGGCATCTCCAGAGAGAATGTCAGACTAGAAATAAATCTCCCAGCCAATTTATGTGAGGAAGATGAACTTTTTACTCTCAATCCATGGCTAGGCAAGCTGGGGGGAATATCACTGACAGCTCCAAGTGGAGATTTTCTTTCTATTCACTTAGTTGACATGGCATTTTTATTCAGCGGACCTCCGAAATGCAGTCTTGTGCAACGTGGGGGAGAAAGTGAGTCAAAAACAGTCCAAGTGAAACTCCCCAGACAGCACCTTGGTAGAAAAGGTGCTTTTTTAAACATGCAGCGCCTGCAGCCCTGCTGATTAGCTTTAAAGGATAGCTTTAAAGAAAATCGCATGAAAAACTAGCAAGTTCTTGGTAGGGAATTGCCCACTTCTTTGCTACCAATACTAAACACAGACCCAACCTGTACAGTGGTAGGTTTGAGATCTGTTCTCAAACCAATCACATGAAATCACCTTTCATGTTGCCATCTCATGACATAACAGGCCATGGCTACCCTTGGTTTTAGCATTTATTATCATTTAAGCTAAACCTTTGCTCCATTTATCCAGACCTCTGGTCATGGGTTGGTGTCAAGGTGCAGTGGTCAGTGCACATCTCGTAAAATCCAACTCAGGGAATGTGGAACTTATTTGGATTCTGTTAGATGGTTTGATTTGCAATGGTGACTGGTCCAGGGTAAATTGCCACGTGACTGTCTTTCTACCTCAAAGTCAGAGCAGAAGTTAGTAAAAGCCTAGTAAAAGGTACAATTCGCTGAAATACTGAAAAAGTCTGAATTATGGGTGCTGCAATGGCAGTAAAATACTTTATTACTTAAAAAAATGAATAAGAACACTACAGAATCTAAAAATATTTAGATTTTAAAGCAGAATAATCGCAATAGAACTGCAATTACCCATTAATCGCCACAGAAGGCTACTGGCACAACTTTCAGAGCTTCTGTTACTAATGCTGACTTTTTCTATTGAAGAAAAATGTTGCTGACTATATTCAGCAAAAAAACTGATGAATGCACATTCAACAATGTCACTGATAGCTTCCGTTCCAGCACACGACAGGAATACCTCATTAAAGCCCAACAAATCTTGTCAAAGTTAGATTTATCTTGAAGCAAACAGGCAAGACAGTCATAAAATTTAAATCATCCTCTACTATCTTGAACAAATATTATGAATGAGTCCCATTTGTGTCCCAGGCCTCTTCATTATTTTGGCATAGGCTGATAATCAACCAGGAGATGTTGGAATTTCACTTTTCCAGTCAAAAACTTATGTCAGCAGCCTCCAACTTCACAGCACTTGAAGAAAATTGTTCAGGCCATGCTACTTTCACTTGGTTAGTGATGACAGCACTTTGCACTTTGGAGCAATCTCTCAGTCTCACCAGACAGAAAAAACGACTAGACTTGAGTAGTTTTTAGGAAGGTACGTTAATTAGAAAAAAAAAAATTCCACGGCTCCCTTGGTGCTGCCTTGGCAGTGACAACAGCAACAACAACAAAAAACTATTTTCTTTTTACCATAAAAGTAAATGTCAGCCAAAAAAGATATTTTTCCTGTTCCGAGGCTCTCAGAGCTCAAGCGCATGCGGGAGATCTTCCACCATCCCTCTTCTCCCATGTCTTGTGGCCCTGAAGGGGAGATCTTTCCGCTAGCTTGGCACCCTCTCAGTGCCAGGACCGTGCAGCGGTAGCAGGTTGTTGGTCACGGAGCAGATCTATTCCTGTCTGTCGCAGCTCATTTCCGGGTCAGCTCCTTCGCGGCAGGATGTCAAATATACCTATAAGGGTTTGTAAAAGTGTAACAGAAACTGCCAAAGCACCATCAGAGAAGGTCCACTCGCCCTTCTGCTTTAATGAGCCCATAAACAGACTCCACCTGTGTTGTCTTGACACGAGGAAGCTGATTATTATGCGCATAAAACATGCGGCAGGGAGATATATAATACTAATATGCAGTCCCTCCAATTTGAGTTTGCCTTATTATGTGCATGTCATTGCTTTCCAGTAGGTTTGTTCAATTTACAGCGTTCAGGTGTATGTAAACCTAACTCGCGTGAAGTCCCTCTAACCTTGTGACACCGTGCATGAAAAATTGTCTTTTGTTTTATGTATTATTGAGGCGGAGGTTGCTACGATGCTTTCATACAGCTTTTAATATTTATGCCCAGAAAACAGGCTTATTTCATTTCGCCGTGACCTTCGTTGCCTCACCACGTTCCACGCCGTTGCCGTGTGCAGGCACGGATTCCGCAATTATCCATCAGGCACTGAAGAAGCACTACTGACTGGGAATGTTTGGCTTTTGCTCATCCAAAAAGCCAGAGTTTACGATCCATTTTCTTACCCTCTCCATACTTTTTAGCATTTCTAACATTTTATCTGGGCTCTGTGTTCTGGGCTCTGTGTTCTGGGCTCTGTGTTCTGGGCTCTGTGTTCTCTCCAAAGTCATTTGTGATTGTCACTTGTGTAAGCATAAAAATTAAAAATATCTATTTCTCAGCTGAATTTTAAATAATTATGAAGGATAAACTCAAAGTATTTTGGACCTCTGTTGCGGGGAAATATACTTTCACCGGCTTAGAATTTTAGAATGACCATACTCATTAAAGCTTAAGGGAAGATAAATCCACCCTTGGTAGATAAATGTCAACACGGTTTTTGCTAACGGAAAATCTGTTTTTTATATCAATGTAAATGAAACTTGTTTCTACCCTTTTATTAGGTGTGGAGTCCTTAAAAAAAAAAAGAAAGAATCCATCAGTTTGCTATGATGGCATCCAGACCATTATTACTGTTTAGAAGATTTTAAATTTGCAGCAAAGTGTTTATGTGTGGCTCCACCCTGGAACCTTCTGTGGGACGGGCCAGGGTCCGGCCCGGGTGACCAGACCCGCGCCTGCTGCCGGTCATCCTTCTGCGGCAACATTGTAATGGGGCGGGACAGCTGGCAGCTTTGTTTCCTGTCGGCCCGAATTTTGTGTGACATCAGTAATAAGTGCCACGGTGGAGCCATGAGCACGGCGGCTCAGCAGACGCACGAGGGTATTCTCATGCACTTTCATTCTTTCTCCTCCCCCGTTCTTTTAACCCACCCCAATTTATCTTGATTCCGGCTCCCCTCTCCCCTTTACCACTGTCTCTGCTCTCATTTATATGTGTTACTCTGCATATTAATCTTCTCCTCCCAGATAAATGCATTTGCCCCCATTTTTGGTCGCATTCTCAGATGCCTTAACACGCTAAATGAAGCGTATCAGCAGGAACACGGACCTGGGTCTGATTCTGGACCGTATTTTCAGGAGTCTGGGGGGATATTTTCCAACGCATTCCACCGTGTTCCCGTTGTTTTGCACAACTATGACTCACCTATGCAAATGCACAGACCCACATTCCTTTATATTAAAAAAAGAAGAAGAAATGTGCAGCATATAATTGTATTCCCTTATTTCTTCTTCTTCTCCTCTGATGATCTCTCAAAGCTTTGGCCAAAGGGAGACTAAATTCTAGCGGGAAGCCGCTGACATGTTATCGTATTAAGCGCCAACGGGAGCGATGACAGGCTGACAGTTAAATGTAGCTGGTGCAGATGCATCAAAGCTCAGTAATATGCCGTTGTTTTATTATTTTTTTATCATTATTCTTTTATTTTCCCTCAACTATAATCCTGTTAGCAGCACAAGACCGACTCGCACGGCGTTCTGATTACATTCTCTATTATTCTTTCAAACTGCGATTAAATCGGAAAGCCTTCAACCTCGCTGGCGGTGCGACCCAGCGCTGACCTTTGTGTGACCTCTCAGTCTAAACTCTCAAGATTAGAGGGGAACTTTGCCACATTTGAGGAGAGTCTGATTTATCATTTTTCATCAGTCGCTGAGGTGCTTCCCCCCCAGCTCGGGCCTGAATTTTAATGTTTTAGTAAAATGACGAATGCTGCTCTCCAATCTACAGCTCTGTAATTAGATGACCTTTATCGTGATTTTCCAGATACACCCTCCATATTTTTATATTCAGTGCAACTTTAAAAAGTGCTGACACTGTGTAGAGCAGCTTATATTGGGCAGACCCGACTCCACACGGTACATCAATAGATAATAACAATAGTGGCTTTGACAGACATTTTCTTGCAGTTTATTCTTTATTTAGCTGTTTTGTTGCTTCAGTCGCATAAATCTGGTTAATCCAAGTTATTAAGGCAACGCAAACCTTTGCTCTTTTGCATCCGCTTATAGTCTTTTAATTTGGTATCCTCAATATCACCCCATAAAAAACTTTGACTTAAAAGCCCTTTACCTAATTAGGCAACATAACTACAGCTAAAAAAGTTCATTATGACTAATTTGGTTTGGTTGTAGTGTAATGAATGACGGAGGACTTTGAAAATGCTGCCACTTATCTTGAGTCCAACACCTGCTGGGTTAACCACCAGTAAAGCTGCCAGCAGTCACACCCAGCCCTCCCTGGCTGCGGTGATTCTTTCCCTCTCCATGTAAACAGGCTTCTTCATTTGTGGTTGAAGGCTTTATGCTTTGAATCTGCTGTTGCCACAACTGGGATAAGATATCTCATCAGATATCTCATTTGAAATTGGAAAGAAAAACAAACTATTCCCGAAATGGATGAGTTCAGACCATATTCTGGCTGCCTACTGGGAAAATCAATCTACGGTCATAAGCACATGTAACCAATAGAGATTCCACTTCTTCTTCTGGTGTGTTTGCTGTTTTGCGTTGGCACGTTGGAGTCCTCTCGCTCGTTTTCGAACCCTTTCTGCTCAGTAACCTGAAATCTGTCAAACCAGGAAGTGCGAATGAATATAAATCAAGTTTTTGTTTACTTTGTGTCACAGTTTCATTTCCAGGTTCACGGTTTCATTCTTTTCTCTTTTTTGTAAAGTTTCATTCGAAAGCGTTTCAAAACCTGCCAGGGAGGGACATGGGTGAATGGAAATTTTGCAGGAGGCCATTACCCTTCTGAGAATTGGTCATACAGGATTAATAACATTCCATAAAACAGTCGAGCACTGAGCTGGACTCTGCAAACACTGCAATAAACCAGGAGCTGTCCTCCAGGAATTGTAGCAACGGCGCTGTCAAACAATGTATCAAAGGGAACCCATTAGGTAAAACAGAAGACCAGATATGAACATTTGTTCAGAAAGTCATAAACAAGTCTGTGTTGTCCTTAACCGTACGACCAGATAGGCGTGTTAGCTTCACGACAATCCGGTGAAAGGCTTCACCAGGTGGAAAAACAATACAAACTAGAACCACTGTGCTGATGTGAACGTCTGTTTCTCATTAGAAGTCAGCAAATGCTGGCAGTGAATGCGCGCTGCAGACAGATTTGAACATTTATGCCGCTCTCTTTGCCTAAACAGTGTAGCAGTGACAGCTACTCCAGGATGCCGTATTCTGAGTTCAAACAGCATGTTGCTAGCACAAATCATCACAGTAAGATGGCAGTGTTTAACTTGGTTTTATTTTCTCAGTGACACTCTACATACAGTTTTTTATTCTCATTTAAATGTGAGAGTTCTGTTTCCATTATTCAAGGATTTAATACTTAATGTGCGCTAAAAGTGCGTGACGCCGGGCTGGTAAACATGGGTGTTCCTGCAAGGGTTGTCACTCAATGCAAATGTGGTTGAGTTTACACTGCTTTCTAGCGTAGAAAAATTGCCATGGAATTGGTCAACTTAGCAGACGTGAAGTGAGCACGTGATTAGAACGCGTGGTAAGGAAGCTAGACGGAATTGCCCGTGTCTAAAGTTACCAGTAGGCTGTCGTTTACCACTGGCTGACTGTCAGGGCTTCAAAAGTGAGACAAAATCTGAAATTTCCCAGGGAGATGTGCAGTAATAAGGCTAGCATAGTCAAGCCACTTTCAATGGCTAAACCACAGGAAGTGATGGAACGGCCCCACACTACACATCAAGGGAGGCATTTAAAAGCGTCCCCCTCTTCCGTATTAAATGTGTTCGGAGGCGTGCGGATGTGATAAGTCTATTATGACATTATTGGCGCACCACATGTCATGTACATTGATGTGTCGCACATCAAATGCAGCCAGTAGCTGGAGTCTGATGAGAAGCAGATGGGAATTCAGAGGTACTTCTACCTGGAAGCGCAAGTCCAACATACCATGTTTAATTGGTATGGTTTCTCTTCAGCAGGTTTGTCTGTGGGGCTTTAAATTTACACACCAAACCTGAAGACTGTGTTTTATTGATATTAAACTTTAATCCACCAAGGCTGTTGGAGGGATTCAACCCTTCTCTTGTGTTTAATTATGCATTTTCAGTTATGCCTGCAAAATGAACATACTTCTGATTGCAGAACATCTATAGTTTTGCCTTCCTTCTTTTTTTTCTGCCATAATGTCACTTTCGGGGTCATGAGGAGGGTGCTTGATCCTATCCCAGCTGCATGGGGGGGGGGGGGGGGGGGGGGGGTAGGGCACAACCCTAAATCAATCAATCGATCAGTCTTCATTTATACAGCGTTTCAATCAATGAAAATTGTCTCTAAGTGCTTTCCAGAATCCCAGGGCCAGACACTCAACAAGCAACATTGGCAAGGAAAAACTCCCCTTTAACAGGAAGAAACCTGGAGCAGGACCAGGCTCATGCAGGGGCACCCTCTTGCTGGTGGCCGGCTGGGTAGAAGGAAGTTTGGTACCTTGCTCATGGGTACTTGGGTAGTTTTCTGAAGGTGTCCTGGCATCTATTTGCTTGAACCGAGGACACTCTGCTTCTTGGCCCAATCCCCTACAGATTGAGCTACTTTGAATCTCATTTTCAATGTGCTCTTTCACAACGACATGTGACCTTTAATGAGGAGCTATTTACAGTTAAATAATCAGAGATTATCAGCAAAAACACAATATCCTAAGGGTGGAATCAGGATAGTGGAGGTTTGTCAGAGCTTTTATGGACAGTAGGTGGGACTGGAGTCTCTAATGAGACAAGCTTTCCGGTAAATTAAAACAAATACAATTATTTTTTGCCCCAAATCCTTGCTATCACCTTCAATAGGCATTCTTTTCCATTGGAGTTTGGAGCTAGTGCCGTAAGTTAAGAGGACAGAATGGGCATGAAACCAAACCCGAACTGCTCCCACATTGTCATATCCTGCCAGCAAAGGGAAAAATGAAAAAAGACTGCACGTTTTTGTTTTTTTTGTTCGTTTTCCATGATATAACAAACAAGGACATCCGACGCAAAATGTCTGACAGCATCTCCACTGTGGAGAAATCTCTGGTCTACCTTGACCAGGACCTGAAAAAGGGACTTCTTAGACAAAAAAAAAAAAAAGTCAGGCTCAGGAGTGAAGTGAAAAAACTTGTTTTCTGAAAATAAACACTGCAGTTGACTTATATTTTCTGGAACAGGTATAACAATAAACAATTGAAAATCATGCATGCATAAAAACTTACTTATATTAAAAAGTATTTATGTAATATTAAAAAAAGAAGAAGTTAGAAGAAGTAAACACTTTGTATAGTCCCAAATATTTTCTACATTCTCGACAATCATAACATAGAAATATACACTACAAACCATAAAAATATACATATATACGCTACATTTATATACTATATATTGGATGGACAATATATAATTACCAATATAATAAAAGACATGTGGCCAATACTATTGAGCACGTGTATATATGTGTTACTCTTCAAAGAACAACGGTAGTTACAGCAAGTGCTTCTTGTGTAAACTGGGTGCCAGTGACTCCGCAAAGGGCAAGAAGAATCCCTCAGGATTTATCAGCTTAGTTACAACTTCTTATCAGATAACACTGCTAACAGGATTATTGCCACGTGTCTGCACTGTGGAAGGAATTTACCAGTCAAGTCGAGTCTGAAGAGCTTGCTGGGATGCTAATCTTGCTTGTATGTATTTGATTTGTTTATAGATTTAGTTAAGGTCAAAGGGCGGTAAGTAGATTCTGAAGTTCACTAAGAATTTAAATGTGCAACCTGATTTTGTGTAGAATTGTAAGATGGGATGTCGCAACCCTCCGCACGAGCGAAATAAGTGCCCTGATTTACCGACAAGGTTATGTTAAGTTATAGGAAATAGTTATTGCTGCATGAAGCAGCCCACATTATGCTAACACCTGGGATCTATCCAGTATAAGTATCACAATTGTGGCCCAAATCCAGAAGGATACGGCATTCCTTTATAACAAAATATTTGTAATTAATACTTCAGAAGCCTTTAACACTTTGTATATTCAGAGACTACAACAAGTCATTTGTGCAACTTGATGTAAACAGTAGATAGCAGCAGCAGGAAGTGCAGAATGCTAACGTAGGGTAAAAATAATAATAGTGAAAATAAGAGGAGGTTTTAGAGACAGTCAAAGAAAGCTTGTTTGGGGAACGTGTGATCTAAGGGCCCGGACGGACTGATTATATGGTGATACATTTCACCAGACTGAAATATTTTACTATTTAAAACATCAGTCAGGTTTGAATCCACCCCCTATCTGATGGCGTCGCCTCATCTCATTCCTCCCTTCTAAGGAGAGGCACTTTATGAAATTATTTTACCGTAACTGTAGCGAGTTTGAATTCCAAACTGATCCCTTTATGTGACTTATCAGGATTTCTGATCAACTCAAGACGGAAAACCAATTCCTTGCAGTAAAAGCATAAAATTTTAGTAGTCGATGCTGCCCTGACCGCATTTTGTGGAACCAAGCGTTCTCTATTTCTTGTAGCATAGCACTAACCCACTGCCCACCGGACAGTAAAAGCTATAGGCTGCATGCCAGTTTAATCAGGAAAGACTAATAGGAAGAGAGAATGGAAATGAGAGAATCTGAAGCAGATTAAATTTTCTGCTGCTCCTACTTGCTCCCTCCTCATCTGTTCTCGCACACGCCCATGAAATATGCGAAGGCCACCGTTGCCTGTTTCATTGCGATGAACCCGGAACCATTTGATGCTAATTACTATGTTTAAATCCCGATTTGCTCAGAAATATGGCAACAATAACATCAATATTTGTTTTCAATAACGGGCTAGCACAGACCGTGAATGTGCATTTGTGTCTTCTGTGATCACGAAATGTATTTTTCCCACACAGCAGCCTGGATGTATTGTCTGCGTGGACGTTCTTGTTTACTGCCATCTGTGTGTTTGAGGGTGTGCGCGAGGCAAAGCGTGTGGAGGGAGAACTGTGAAGGTGGGGAGGTGTTGATAGCGGCACTGCAATAATTTCACTAACGCCAATTTGAATATTGTTGCTCCATTACAATAGCAATCACCAAGAGCCACCTGATGAAATATTTATCAGGGATTTGAGGATTCAGGCGTTTTTAATTACCATTTGCTAAACAGGCATCTCGCAGGGTTTACGATGGTGCCATCAGTCCTGCCATTCACCGCGCACTTGTCTCTGTTTGCAGCAACACGTGTTGCTGTTGTCAGTCGGCGTTAAGCCCAAATCCGTATACACAAAATCTAAACGGGACTTTTTTGTTGTTTTTTTTTCTTAATTCCACGCTGAATTTTTAAATGAAAGACAGGGTCAGGTCCACCATTTTGCTAGCAATTTATTGTCTTTTTTTTGTAAAAAAAAAAAATCCCCAGTTATGCATAAAACAGGCCAACAGATTTTTTTTTTTTCTGTGCTAATTTATTTAAAGAAAACACTAAAACACATTACCCTGGCACAAGTACTCAGATGTTTACTCAGTTCTAAGTGAAAGGACTTCTGGCAGCCTCCAGGCTTCTTGGGTGTGATGCCACAAGCTCTGGACGCCTGGATTTGGGGATAGTCTGTCATTCGTCCCTGCAGATCCTCTCGAGCTCTGTCAGATCAGATGAGGGACGTCGGCGGTAAGACATTTTCAGGTCTCTGCAGACGCGTTTGATTGGGTGTCTTGTCAGGGCTCCTTCTGGGTCACTTCAGGACATTCGCTGAGTTGTCCCAGAAAACTCCTGTGTCGTCTGGACTGTGGGCTTAGGGACATTTTCTTGTTGGAAGGTTAACCTTTGACCTCATCCTGAGTGCTCGGAACAGTCTGTGCTCCATTTAGCTTCTCCTCAAACCTGACCGACCTCTTTGTCCGACCTGAAACCTCTTCTTGTTATAACAGCATATTAAGTGTAGGTTGGCAGCATGTTTCAGGTTTGTTTATGTTCTTTAGCTGAAACATAATTAAATTTGAACAAACTGAAAGGTCAGACTCCATTTTACATTCACAACCCATCATCATCATCATCACCATCATTATCATCATCATCATCATCATCACCATCACCATCACCATCACCATCACCATCACCATCTGTTTACACTGACCATTTCGTCCTCACATGTGCAGATGCGTTTCGTTACCGGATTCCGCCTTCAACCAGCTCCTCGGCACCACCCTGCAGCACCTGGGGAGGTTTAGGGCTTCAGGCTTTGCTCAAGGGCCCACGGCGATGATGATAGAGATGATGAGTCGGAACAAGTGGTGGTTCTCGCCTTTTTTAAAGGCAATTAAATCTTTTAGATGCTTCTCCTTGAGGGATATCCTGTAAAAAGGATCAGGAAGAGACCAGGAAAGGACGAGAGAGACAAAGAGAGCGGGAGCAGTTGTGGAAATGCAGAATAAGATCAGCAGCAACAGCTACATCATGGCAACTCCCGTGGCCCAAGTTTGGGGATCAAAACACACTGACTAGTGTCAGAAATTGATGGATGAGCCGCAGTAAAAACGACCCCTTTCTGTTCCAATTATTTAGGTGATGCTGCAATGCAGCAAATTGAGAACAATTTCATAAATCCCAGAGATTAATAGATAGAGAGACAGACACGTATACACTCGGGGGAATTTATAGTCTTAGGTGGGGAATTACATTTTTTCTTTCACAGTAAATGAAGGGGATTGAAGCAGGCTTCAGACCTCACTTCCTGCCAAAAAAAAGAGGAATGGCTGGGGTTATCAGACAGGATATTTGCCGTAAATTCCCCGAATTTGAAATGATTTCTTTTTTTTTTTTTTACTTAAGCTCTAGCTGGGTTCCATTTCCTCTGCTTCTCATTAAGATTCAGCCAGGGAGACGTCTCCATGGAACTGCCTGGTCAATGTTTCTGAGCGAGCGCTGTATCCAAAGAGGTCCACCTGGGGGATTTCCTCCAATGACCCGGATCTTCCCAAGATTACTTAAGCCCGATGGCTAATTACCTTTTTGGATGAAAACATACGCCTCCTCATTAATGCCACACTCCCCAATCTATCATAATTACTGCCAAATAAGTTGTTGTTATCGCATTTGATTTGAGTTAGTAGATGGGATTCTTCATCAAACGGATATCCACTGCTTGCATAAAGATGAAGAGAAGCTACAAATGTAGAAAAGATGAAAAGTAGCACCGGTTATCATCGCCGAAGGGTTGCTTTAAGTGAGCGCCTAGTTGGAACGTCCTGCTATAAAGGACCTACCACTCAGGATTTATTAGCTGTTATGGCTACACGAGCTTTTCCTCTAAAGTTCCTCTAATTTACTATGTAGTAGCCATAGTAACTGATTTAATCAGATGGCCATCAGTCACACTACAAGAATAATGTGCCTGACAGTAAAGTGTAACATTTCCATTTATGTGCTTAATTAAGGGTGATTTAAGGTTGTTTTGTCCAGAGCAGAAGTACACGGCCTGTCCCTGAAGATGCTGTCAGTGTGGTGCTCCATACTGTGATGCATATGGACACATTTTATTAGTCCAAAGGGGAAATGCCAAGAGGCCATAAAGCACAAAACTTTATGTTTTGACCTTATCTTAACTTCTTAAACAGTGTGCCAAGAGTGGAAAGTATCTGAAGGAGGAAGGAAGTGGACGATTTCCCGGGAAGGCCACACGCTGCTGCGAGATGCTCAGCGTCGCTTGTTTGCATCGGGGTCTGTTTACCTTTCTTAAAATGCCATCTGTGTGGCAAACGGAGAGGAGGTCTGCGGATCAGGCCTGGCTGCTGCCCAGCTCCCTTTGATATGTCTTATTAGTCGGGTCTTTAAAAGCCTTAGCCCTGCGCACTCCTCCCCAATATCCCTGATTAGAGTGCGACTGACGCTCCCAGTGCAAAGCCAAGTTGGCCGAGCCGCACTTATGCGGGGTCAGGCTCATTACTCAGAGACCCTGCCAGTCCCACTGCAGCACACACTGCAATGCCCAGGACGGCAAGAATTAAAAGACAGATTGTTTGATGCAGGAGGTGATTTGCAGGAGGTGGTTTAAGGATTTGACACAATTTAACACGAAGGGACCCTCATACACCAACGCAGTGCCGAACATTAGGATGTGTTTGTTTTGGTTTATTATCATGACATTCCTGTGATGTATAAATAACAATAAGCTAATATTAAAATGTTCTAGATGTGTCTTCTGTTGCCCATTTACACTGCAGGGTTTTAACACAGATGTGTGACGTCGGTAAAATGTGAATGGAAAATAGTGACATTGTGTCCTTTTTAATTTCCGTTTAGAGTGCTATCGTAGTGTCATAACATGTTAATATTAGTCTAACGAGGGTCATACTCTGCAATGGAACAAAATCTGTGTGATTCTAATCCATCCATCCATCCATTCATCCATCCATCCATCCATCCATTCATCCATCCATTCATCCATCCATCCATCCATCCATCCATCCATCCATCCATCCATCCATCCATCCACCATCATCCATCCATCCATCCATCCATCCATCCATCCATTCATCCATCCATCCATCCATCCATCCATCCATCCATCCATCATCCATCCATCCATCCATCCATCCATCATCCATCCATCCATCCATCCATCCATCCATCCATCATCCATCCATCCACCATCATCCATCCATCCATCCATCCAACATCATCCATCCATCCACCCAACATCATCCATCCATCCATCCATCCATCCATCCATCCATCCATCCATCCATCCATCCATCCATCCATCCATCCATCCAGTTGATTGTGTAATTGGAAGTGTGTGTGTGTGTGTGTGTGTGTGTGTGTGTGTGTGTTGAGAGCAACCAAGACTGAGCAACATGTTGAGCACCGAGTAACGTTTCACAGCACATTTGCTGTGGTCTGCAAAAGCTCCTGCACTGTACGCAGCGCAACGAGCTGGCAGTGGGCAAATCATTGATGCATGGGTGGGGGGGTGTGTGTGTGGGGGTGAAGGGGTGGTGGTGGTGGGGGGGGGGTTCCTCCCTAGCAGTCTTCCCCAGTTTTCTCTTTGGGTTTCCAGGTCTTTGGAGCAAGCTTTGTAAATAGAGTACTGCTATTGCTGTGTGCCTCTGTGTCTGTGTGTGTGTGTGTCTGTGTGTGTGTGTTCTGCCACAGACCTGTAATCAAGAGTCACTGCACATAAAGGGACCTCCAGTCATTAAGGAATTAGTGGGAGGCTAACAGCTTGTTTAGAAAATCAATTAGTTTAAAATGTGGACACGTGGTCTCATTTTCACACGGAGCAGCACGAGGGACTGTCAAGGTTGTATATGCTGGCGCAGAAGTTAACTTTATGGCTCTAAAAATACTCCACTGGCATCCTGGAACAGTTTTAACTGCCTTAACAGCCTCTTTAGTGTTTGTCTTGTGCCCAAACTGCTCTCCATAAGAGTGAATGAGACCTTTTCCAAAAGTCAAATGAAGGTAACATGATTTCTTTTTGACATGGAGTGTTTGTGTTTACTCGTGTGCCATAACCAACAGTTAAGTTAATCATTGGAATTTAACAGGAACCCAAAGTGTCAATGGTTGCTATGCTAACCCTGCAATAATCTGGCAACTCTTCCAGGATCTGCCCAAGAACAACACAAGAGGTCATGTTATTCATTAAGGCGTGGCTTTAGGCCATGACAAAGATATATTTACGTTTGTGTCTCAAAATGTCCTTTAAGGCTTGAAGTGGTCATGTTTAAACCTAAACTCAGGATGGTTAAACCTTCATTCACCATATTGCACCCAAACCCTGAGCCTGAAATCTGAGTTGTGTGGACACATTAGAAAATGTCAGTAGAGTCATTAATGTGGACTGTTGTTGTTATAAAAATAAATAAATAAAATAAAAGCAAGTTTAAGTAAAGGAGATTCCATATATTTCTCATTTGTTGTGACCATTCATGTGACGTAATGATCATATCAAAAAACAGTGCTCTGACCTGCGACCTCTTCAGGAACAGCAAATACTCCTAATAACAAACATAGAGAAGTCTAATTTACATTTAATTTATACAGTTTGTGGATTTACCGTCGCTCCATGTGGAGCTCTACGCATGCTAGCACACGTAACAGGGCAATTTTGTTTGATGGGTCATTGGGAGCGTTTATATTTCCCCTTATGTATCAGCCATTAAAGCAGCACAAAACATGGCTGACCCCAGCTCAGCTCTCCCTTCGCTATCTGCCTACAAAACAGGAAATCTCTTCCGTATTTTAGTTTTGTAGAAGCTTTAGCTCATTATAGAGCGATATAGAACAGGAACAATTAAAGAAACCACAATTTGACGGTTCGAACGTGTGTTGTTCCATTACCCGCTAAATTGATTCCTGAGTACATAAGCTCCCAAGAGACCGTTGCAAGGAAATTCTACGCATCAACATCCTTCCACTCACCTTTTGATTATGTTCATATCCACAGATGTTAACATTTCAACAGATGTGCAGGGCTGTATATGCCGGTTCTGAGCCCGTACGCCTGCAGCAGGGAAGTCACCCTCCCGGGATGCGCTGTCTGTAAACAAACTGGTGAGGCTTAGCTTCACGCCCCCGCAGTCACGTCCATGCACTCTGCTCTGTTGAAAACCTGAGTGGTGGGTGCTGTCACCGAAGCTCACCCAGCAACATCTGCGCCAACATCCTCGGCGCTCTGCAGCTGCACGCGGCTGAAAGACAGCCACATGGGGAGAGTCAGGCGGCCACATAGACAAGCAAACGCATCAATATGCATGCTGGGTTAGCCCGGGGCACATTGTTATAGTTTCATCTAATTGAGGGCTGTCAACTTAATATGTGGGTTTACGATTTTCTGTATACAAGCTCTTCAAAACACGTTCTGCCGATGAATACAAACACAGCATCCCCTGTTAATATAGGTTCTACACCATATGTGCATATTTATACGCATTAATGTTTACTCTAGTGCTCTGTTCGGTACCAAACAAAGTCGTCTTTGATTCCAACTGTTAAATTCCAACCTTTTCCCTTTTGTAGATGTTTTCAATTTAGGTTGGAGAGCAACTTTGCTAAATTAGCTATTACCCAAATTAGCAGTTAGCTTTTTTCTTTTGCCATATTTAAATGACTTCCCTTTTGCTTCAAGCACATCACACAAAAGCAAATGGAAAGACTAGACTGGAATTTTGAATAAGCTTTCATCAGTTTCAATCCGTTTCATGCTGCATTCCATCTTTCCATCATCAGGAGTTGGAGCTATTCTCGCACCTGTCGTTATATAGCCCTTGTCAGCCCTTGTTAGCACAGCCTGTGATGTACCACAAATTATAAATTACACCAATAATACAGCAGCTTCTACATAAGTCAAGTTCTGAATTCGATACTTGAGAATACTTGAAAATGTAAGTAGGTAATCTGACTTTGGGGCGTGTCTCGGGTAGTACAAATGGAACACATTATAAATCCAGAGTCCTCAGGAATGTAGAAGTGCTCCATAACAAGATGGGAGGTATGAGCCCTTGCAATGTGTTCAGAGCCTGCCTCAGGCTCTCCTCCCAATTTGGACAACACTCCAAATTATTTTCCAGGAAGAATCCTGGACAGCCTCAGTCGCCTTCTTTCAGCATGAAGAAGGAAATCAACCCTGAGCTCCTCACTGTGTGTTTGGTTGTTTGTATTAAGTGATGTCAATCGATTGGACTTTTCTTCAGGCGATCCATGGATGTGTTCCAAAGACAGGCGCTGACATTTAAGATGTGTTGATGTTTAGGAATTCTAAAATTCTAATGACATGTACACTGTAACACACCTACGGGACTTAGCTTATGATGAGGATGAGACTGTTTTGTTGAGGAATCTGCTGGAACACGGAAAATGAGGGAGTGGCCTCCTCAAAACCCAGGACTCGACCCTATCGAGAAAATTTGGGGTGAGTTGGAAAATAAACTGTTGTCCCTTCAAAGTGGAGCCTCTGACTTGCCTTACAGAGGATGTGAGGGAACATTAGTGGTGAAGACACCAGGAAATATATACGCATTGCATATATATACAAATATATATGCAAATATTCAAACACAATTGAACTCAATTCGGCAGAGATTTGTTGTGCTCAGAGTAGCTGCCTGCCTATTCCAGAAACATTACACAATGAAATTGTGTTTTGGAGGCTAAAAAAAGGTCTCTGTGGTCAGATCAGTCAGGTGAGAGTCTTGTTTGAACCAAATCCTGGATGTGTTAACGGGGTTAATCTTTAGAGTCAACATCACCCAGCAACGTTCCAACTTACCAGCCATTATTTGCACTACTCCATCTGGGAATGAGCAGCAACATTTTCCTGCATTACTCACTGCTTCCACTTGAAGAACGCCCAATTAACTGTCACATTTTGGGGCAGTTTTGATCACGCTTTTAATTCATTAGTTGAAATTTGCCCAAATCACTGCAACTGCTCACTTTGCAGTCTCAAAAGACAAGACGTGACGTGAGTCAGGGGAAGATCATAATGATAAAGAAAATGACAGAGTGGGTGGAAACAGATAAATGTGTAATGCTTAAGAGGTGGAGGTTTATTCGTGGAGTTTTGTAACAATGCTGAACTCTGGGACATTTTAAAATAGAGATTTGGCAGCGAAATACACCATAGAGGAGAAAGAAAAGGTCTTTTTTATGTTTTTAAGCAGCAGTGTTCTCGTCAAGAGGCATAAATTATGAGTGCCCTTTTTGATATTGTTCTACATAATGCTGCGGGAAAATAGGAATATAAGGCCACATTCATGGAGTCTGTTACAGCACTTCTTTTATTGTTCCAAGTGCTTGTCAATACAGCAGCTAGAGATGATCAGAATTTTTGGCGGAGGTTTCAGCGGGCACCGTAGTGCCCCTAAACCCCAGAAAGGCATTAGCATTGTGAGCCTGTGGCACAGTTGCTGTCTCCTTAGTTGCTCATGAAAGCATGAAGGCAAAAAGACACAAATCCTAAGAGGGCCCGGATAGCTGTTGCACTGAAGTTTAGAGATGTGGCTTTTTTGACAATGTGAAATTGTTGTAGAAGTCGGGAAATTAATTAAGGTGTTGCCTTTTCTACTTTCTGATTGCTTTCTTTTCTTTTTAAGTGAAATTTAAGAAACGTGTGAATTTGGTGGTGACGCTGTAGCATCTGAGACTCCTACTAGAATAGATTTAAGGATCCAGTGGTTTCCTTTTGAAAATCAGAGTGTGTTGTGTTTGCTCATGTGTGCCCGCTTGGCTTCACATCGGGAATTAGTTAGTTTCTGAGCATTTTAGTTAACTGAAGATAAATGTATGACTGCAACAAGAGCTGGCCTCTCTCCGCTGAAGTGCACGAAGGAATTTGTAATAGCCAAGAGTCCGTGACATGAAGAAGTGATGGAGCTCAGGGATCAGGGAGGTTTTTTTAAAAAATCTTTATCCAAATAAACTCTGAACCTGTTTGCATCGGACTAACAGCCGTGTGCGGTGCGACCTGTGTGTGCACCTGTGCGCTTGAAAGGACTCCTTTTTTATTCACAGTGAAAATATTTGCCCGTTATAATTGGAAACTTCTCATATCTGCAGCTCTATTGTCAAAAAAAAACACGAAAAAAAACCCCCACTGCAATAGCGTCTGTGCACTTACAGCAATAACGCACAAGAGTAGCTGAAATGAGGCATGAAAAAGACGCTTCATTGGACATATAACTTCATATTGTCACATTGATTAGATGCCCATTCAGAGCAGGATGTGTTAATTAGGTGCCTTTGGCAAAACATCTGGAAAGCCACAGATTTTAACCAGTTAGAAAGCCCACTTATCTGTATTTGGAAGTCTGAAGCAAAAGAGTGTTTAAAGACCTACGCTGCCCCTGGGTAGACAACAAGCTACGCTAATATGGACCCTATCATCTGATATTTTCATCATGTTTCTGCTGTATAAGGAGCTAAATTGGGAAATCGGGAGGATCTTGGCGCATCGCCTTCTGGCTGACTGGGGAAGAAAATAATCAACGCACAGTTTGTCTTCTGTCAAGGTGGACGCTCAGTATTCAAGGACCGACACTGTTGCCTCTGTGTGGCCATAGGTCAGACAGGAGATACCATCTGCGGAAGATCACCCCTTCGGAATTGTTATAGTCAAGTCCATAAAGCCCGTCCTTCCCAAATGGTTTCCTAAGTAGTGTCCGTAACGATAAGCATCGGTGAAGATGGAGAGGAAGGGTGGAAGAAGGGCCAATTGCAACGTGAGGAATTAATAAATATTTAACACTGAGGGACACAAAGAGAGGCTTAATGCATTCTTAATGAGCTACCTATGCCTTGCCATTATGGGTGGCTGGTGGATATCAATAGAAACCTTTGTTAATGGAAACTAATGTCGTGACGGCGCAACAGCCCAGAACCCATCTACAGTGTAATACTTCTACATTTCATCTTGAAAGTTGCGGCATCAACCTGTCAGGCCGATGTTAAATCTTTTCTTTTTATTCTTCTATAAAGTGGCTTCGCAGCTGTGCAGCTTTGCGCAAAGAAAAGACTCACGCCGCAGATTGGAGTCCTGCAGATTTGACAGAATCTCCCTTAATGTTGCTTGTTGGGCCTGGGCGGGGTGTCCTGGGTGCTGCTGCATAGCGGTGATGGTAGCGTGAAAGCACAGGAGGTGGAGGTGGAGGTGGAGGTGGAGGTGGAGTGGCGCAGTCTTGGTGAGGGGTTTTAACTGAAAGGAAAATGAGGGAAGTAATCCACTGAGTGCCTATAATGTAATGAGTCAGCCTCACTTAATGGAGTCCATTTGAGGGAGAACAAGGTATGGGGGAAAAGGAAAATGAAGGTGGTTGCTCTGGAGCTAGCTGCATTAATATAAACAAGCTAGTCCAAGAGCCGAAAGGGGAATTTCTGAAAGCCCAGAGCCTGATAGTAGCATGCATCCAGCAGCTTTTTGCATGCATGCAAGACTGTAACTGTGCAATAACAAAAATCAAGGCTACAAACACCATTTCTTAAAGAAAACAACTGATCTAACTGCATCCAGAGATGGCTTCACGCTAACGCTGCATTTTCTCCCTCAAAATGACTCGAGACATAATAGTGGAGGAGCAGTTAGCAGTACGTGAAGTAATTTTGGCCATCTGAAGATCTGGTTACCATCACTGAATGAGATGGTGAAATAATAAATGTGTCAAGCCTGTGAAAGAAGGTCAGTGGGGTTGTAGCACCTGGCCGGATGAGAGTTAGAGGCTGTATTATTGGCGCTGTCAGCGCTGGCATCTTACCGCAGCTCCTGCGGCGAGTGTTACTCATCACTCGTGTGTACCGATCCGATGATCTCTCACCTCTCCACGCTGTGAAGTTTTAATCCAGGTCAGCCGCTCTCAGAAATTCCACGATTAGCCTCCCGTTTTAAAAATGATTAGCTGTGTGGCATCAAGTTAAGGGACGCAAATGTCTCACCTGTTGTTTTAGCTTTAGCTGGTTTGGTTTAGCTTCATGTTTCGGGGAAAGGGAGCGCAACAGCAGAACCATCAGCAGATGTGAAGTTGGAATGTTCACCATGAGACCAAAGCAGTGGCGACCTGTTTCTTTTTTAATATTAAAGTTTAACTATTCACATTGCTAAATATCTTCTGACTTTTTGGGCAGTTCATGTGTGTGAAGGTCACTACTTGCACAAGTTCTTTTTTTGTGTTTGGGGTTTTTTTTGGGTGAAGTTAAATGGATTTTTAGGTAGCTGGGGGGGCTCAGGTGGTAACCGTGTGAAGCTGATTACGCGCAGTCAGCTGCCAGACGAACAGCCTCAGAGGCTCAGAGACACACAGGCACACAGAAGAGTTGTACCGCATTGAGAAATTCTTTGAAATTTTAGGGTGTTTAAGGGGAAGAAATTCAAAATATCAGAGCGGACTGCAGATGCTGTGCAGATGTTTGCAAAGGTTTTTGTTCATTTGTTCATTTTCCTCACAAGAAAATGAAAGCAGGATAAGCTCAAAATTATATTTGCACATCTGGATCATTTATTTTCGTGGATTTTTAAAGCTTCCTTGTGTTGCAATAACAAATGAATGTTCTCTTTTGTGTCAAAAAGATGCTGTTTTCTGATGCCGTCTTTCTCCTCTTTTCTTCTCTCCTTTCCTTCCCTCATGCTCATCATCTCTCTCCACCGACTCTTCCTCCATGCACCCCCCTTTTCACCCCCATCTACGAACAGGTTCCTCACCAGTTGGGTGCGCTGACCTTCTACCGCTATGAACAGCCTATTGTAGACTACTGCCAGGCCCATCAGCCGCTGCGGCTCAACATGGGCTACGAGGGACCTCCGCAGAGCCTGGAGGGGCTGGAGGACCTGGGACCGTGCGACAGGGGAACTATACAGACAATCGCGCTGCCCGCCGTGCCTCCAGGCACCAGCATAGGCACTGCCATGCCGGGGCCTCGTTCTCCACCACCTCCGCTCAGACCACCTATTGAAGGACCCAGTGGCGGACCTTACCCTCCCCCTGAGCGCACTGGTACGCTCAAATTTGGACGCTAGCAGGCCCCCGACTAGGTGGTCAAAGTGGTGCGCGGGCCTCAGAATAACAATAGCATTGGACTGAAGGGGCAGCAGAGCTGGTTAGTCAATGTGACCTTGTTTTCACAACACGCAAATGCTAACTACAGTACAAAAAAAAAGATTTGACACATCACTAAGGACCATTTGATTCCTTTTGCCCGGAGCACCTCACGGGAAGGTCCCCGTGACTGACTCACGCTAATGTGGCAATAATTATATCCTTTCTTTCAAATCTGGTGCTCATCCCCAGCACATGCTGAGTCAGGAGAAATGGAAGAACCAAAAAGATAAGAGAAGCGTGAGATTGGTAACATTAAATGTAAATGAGACTGAGCTGGGCATCATTAGAAGATAGGAAAAAAAGAAAAACATCTGTAGTTATTCATGAAAGCATATTCACATCTCCTTTCTTGGCTTATTTCCTCAGAAACACAGTCTCCTGCTTGCATGTCAAACCAAAGAATGATTTCCATTTCTGTTAATGCACACGGGGCATCTTTAGCTGAGGGTATTTTTAACTCGCCACTCTAGAAAATAGCCTCTCCAAACATAGTCACACTCACTGCCAAATCACCTGGTGGGAACACGTGTTGTGGGCTTGCTTCTGTAGATCAGCAAGCGATTGGTGCATTTTGCCACCTCCCCCTTTCACATTTAATTGTTTTCCTCATTGCTCATCAGTGTAGAACACAGAAGAGCAGAGGAGATGTTCTGCTTGCATACAAAGGCCCTAAACTGAAGCCTGCCGCCTCGCATTCGAGCTGAGTGATCAACTACGCTTTAAAGACGGGGGCTTATGTGATCAAATGGCTACATTTGAACGCAAAAGTATTGTAAATATTATTTAAAAAAGAAAAAAAAATCACAAGGTCCACATTATTGAAGGTCCAACCACTCTGACTGCCCCAGTCCATCGTTCGAAACACCGTTGAGTTAACGTTTGATTTCCATTACGCTGGACAAATTGGACAGCACCGTCTTGCTGGCTTGGCACAGCACTTGACAGCCATGTGGTCCTTTCCCCCCCGCCCACCCCAAAAGAGTGCTCAGTGAGGGCACGTTGACTTGTGTTTGACCTGCGCGCGACCCTCTTGGCTACACTTGGAAGATTGCCCGACATCTGTCCCCCCCACCCACCTCGGGAAAGCGTGTCTCCAGACTTTATTGGACTGGTTATCCCTTCGGCAACGGCGTCACACGCCGCTACTCACTGAGTTACGATGAGAGCGACAGATACAGACATAATCTCCAGCGTAATCCGAGCGGCACGGTTGTTTCCCCACGTGTCAGCGGACAGACCGTCCCCTTGAGGTGACCCGTTGGGGACTCCGGCAGCGCAACTGGTTGGCAAAACTGCAAAGGGGGCCAAAGTTTCCAGCGGAAGGGGGGCATAACCACAAAGGTGAAGAACCAGGAGGGTTTTTTTTTTAATTATTATTATTAGTAGTATTTCGGATTGGAGAATAAAAGACAGTTTTTGATCTGTGCAAAGATGATGTCAAGGAATTATATAAAGGACAGAAACGAATAGAACTTATTTATCGTGTAAATAGTGAATCTTTAAAAAAAATATGAACTTCACTTCTTCTGGAACACAAACCACTTGTGAATGGAAGAGGAGCCTTATTCACTGTCCACTGGGAATCGGTTGCCAGTGCAACTTGGCAAAGAAATTTCCGGCTTAAAAGCTCCTGATGTGTCGATGATAAATATTTTTCTATCTGCTCCCGTCACGACTCCACCATCACACACACACACACACACGTAACTGAGGTTCCTCCCTCACACCATTAAGGGAAGATCAGGAGTCCTTGTTGCTATGATGCACAAACCTCATGAAGATCACTATTTTCTGGTCTTTCTTTGGACAAGAGGTGGCCATACCGTGTGTTATTTACATTCCAGTTCACTTCTTGTTTGAAAAGTTTAAATACCAGCCATTTCGATGTCCGCTTGTGGGAGTGTTTAATTATGTCTCTCTCTCTCTCTCTCTCTCTCCTCTCTCTCTCTCTCTCTCTCTCTCATCTCTCTCTCTCTCTCTCTCTCTCTCTCTCTCTCTCTCTCTCTCTTCACCAACTTGTGAAAGATGTTTTGATTTGATGTGCCATTTTCTTTTTTTTCTTTTGTTAAACGTTTTACTCAAAACCAGCCCCGGAACAACAAGTGACCCAAAAGTGGTCGTGGTTTCAAGACTTAAAAGGGGTCCACCCCCTTATGTACAGGACAATGCATAAAAAGCAGTTGAATCTCTCAGTACGGTCGCTTAATAGTGCTGGTGGAGTTTATTTTGTAATAGCAGCTGTGCCAATGTCTTTATAATGGGAGCTTTCTCAACTCTATCCATGTATTGTCTTGCCTTGCTCTGTATCACTCCCCCGCTGTCTCCTTGGCCTGAATTTCATGTCCGCCTCTTGGTGACTCGGGTGAACCTGCTTAATGATGTTCTATTTCTGTCCGCATGCTGATATTTTGAGAAAGCGTGCCCACGTAGGGAGGAGCGTACGAACCACACCCGAATCTGAGCTGCGCGGGAGCTACTTCTTCAATTCGTCTCTCGTTAGCTGACTAACGCCTGCCCGATTCATGTCCCTCCCAATTTAGTATAGAATTCTCACACGTGTTTGATTTGTTGGCTTTGCTGTTCGCTCACAAGTTGCTGCCTTATGTTCAGGAGACTTGCATCTACTCTGGGAGCCACACGCTATCGCTAGTTACTCCGTCCACTCTGGAAAGCAGATAAAGTGATACAAGGAACAATGAGCAAATGAGGCTCCACCCAAAATATTACCTCCAATTGCTCAGGGAGGTGGAGAAAGACTTTATTATCTCTCAGTCTTTGCCTCCTCTTATGAAACGTCGTCAATTGCTGCCTGGGTAATGATTCCAAATCTAAATTTGCAACCTGCCAAGTACACCCATGCTCCACCCATTTTAATTGACATGACTTTTTTGGACTTGGGACGAATAGATATCCCACAATGCTCTTCACCTCAGTCAGTGGCAATGCAGCAGTTGTGGAAAGATGGCACTTCAAAGTATGTAAGTCCAAGTATGTGCTCCAGAAGTTCACAAGACGGCGCCGGCGAACTGAGCATTGAGAAACAACCCGACGGTATCACGTCTTTGTTTTAATTAGAACCTTGTCTTTTCAAGTACTGTGGTTTCTCTTCACTCGCAGTCATTAGTTTCTCTTGTTGGATGTTTATTGGCAAGCTTTTGATGTAGCATTGAAGAGTTTAAGCTAGTGATTGATTGAACACAGATCTGGCTCCAGTGCTGGTTTCATCCCAAAATCCTTCCAACATCAGTAAGAAGTGTGCTCGTATTGAGCGCTCATGCCGCACAATACTTTGATAGTTTGCCGTCAAAGCTCAACACTGGCTTCGTAGTAATTACTTCAGTTTTCAGAGCGGTGATAATGATTTAATTCAGTCTAAACATAATGATCAAAGCTTCTTTGCCCTTCATGTTTAATTAGAAAGATGCTAATAAAATCTGTGCTCACAATTAAATCAGCGACTAACAAGCAGTTGATCAATTGTGACCAACCTCCCTAATAGGATCTGAAATGTTCAGTGGAAAGTTACAATCGAGCTGCCAGTAAATGTTTAGGCTTGTGTCCGTTTTATTAATTTAATTAATTTATTGTTTTTGGTTAGCAGCTCAAAAGACGCTGGCTGCATGCAAATGATGCATGTTTGAGCAGAACCACGGCTGTCTGTTGGCCAGCAGGCTTTATTTCGTCTTCTTGGTTGTTTATGGTTTTGTTCACCACCCCCACCCCCACCGCCTACCCATCTCCCACCACAGTGGGAATAATTATATTTTTTTCTTTCTTTTGCTCGAGGTGGGGTGTTTAGAGGTCTGAAGAATTGCAGTGTAAACTTTAACTCTTTTTTTTGTGAGAGCATAATACAAATCCTACAGTGAGGAAAAATGCTGCTGATGCTGAGGGACGACGGTTTTGTAAGACCAAAACCTTGAGCTGTTCCTGAACATTTACTGTCACTGTAAAAATGCCACTAGAAAGAAAGAAATAAAGGCTCTGCACATGTGTGTGCCACGCTTCTACGCACATCCATGCTGTAACTCTAGTGAACCCGCATGCATGCCTGAGCGCCACATGCTTCAACACTTTGCCTGAAACGGAATCATTTGTGCCGATAATCTGCTGAGCACGCCGCGTTGAATAGCGTCCTCTAAAAAGAAAGAAAATTAAAGACAACATGGGTTGCTGAAGAAACGCTTCAGAAATTATCTCCAGCTTTCAACGTGCACATCCATTCCTGTCCACCCAGGGGCCATCTGCGACGCCTCAGTAGGTTCTAATCCATTACCTGATAAATAGATTTGAAATATTAATTCCCAGCCAGACGTGGAGTCACACATTTTCTTCCCCTCTGCCGCACTATACATCTGTGTCTCTCCTGCAGGCAGCACCAGGGCTTATGGAGCGTCGTCATGACTCCTGAGAGTCAGCATATAGAGTGCACACATGGTTTCAGGGCTCTGGGCTGAATAAATAAATATTTTTTTGTAAAAACTCCTGCTTTCCATCTACCGCCTCAAGATGAAACCTGAGTCATTTTTTTTGATTCAGTGCCATGCATATAAGACAGATTGGAGGCATTGCTAGCGAGTTAGCGATCCCCGCATGCACCCAGACGGCTTGTGTGTGTTTGTGTGTGCGTGCGTGTATCTAAAGCAGCACCTACTCCTCCACTTCCTCAGAACCGTCTTCGCCATTACTGATGTTCAGGCCAGCGCCGTCCCCATTGATTGTTATTGTTCCATGCTGTTCTGCATTAGCAGGAAGTCTTTAACCTTTTGACCGACATTGTCCCGACTGTTTTTGTGCCATAGCTCATGTCAGAGGGGACACGGAAAAAAGAATTCCCGATCATTAACCTCTGTCAGGCAAACAGACTTTTTTGCCCACCTGACAAAGACCGTGCCATGTCCCCCTAATTACATTTAAAGTGAGCGCGGAACAAAGGAGGCTTTTATTTAAATTCTGGTCCCACGGCTCACTGCAGCGTGCTGCGAGAGGGGCAAACAGGTAGAACGATGATCAGAATTAGCCTTTGTTTCCTTGCAGATTCAAGTCGAATTATTGTGTTTGAAAAAGCGCTCTTCATACAAATCCAGGGGAACCCGCTGTCTCCGCCTCATCATTTTCCTGCAGAGCGACTTCAGTTTCTGTAGGGTGTAAATATGCGCTGCATTGTTTTCTTTGGTAGCTGGTTTGTTGTTGGTTTTTCTTTTCTTTTTTTCCGTTTCTTTTTTTTTCTTATTTTTGTTCTTTTTACTGTATTCAGACCTGAAGCATTTTTGTGGAGACCCGGTACAAGCGCAAAAACATGGCTCTTCTTTGAGTATATTATTGTCAGAAAATGTTTTGTAAAAATTTTGATGATGATATCAGAAATAAACTTCTAAAGATGGGTGTTGTGATGTCTCCTTTCTGTAATTTGGTTCCATTGTGCTATTTATATAGTGTCTGCTGCAGTTGGGATCATATCCTGGCCATTGGAGCCTGACTCTTGAATAAGCAAAGATAGCAGAAGGGGAAAATAACTCATTTTATCAGGAAGAAACCCTGAGCAGGACCAGGCTTACATGAGGTGGACAATTATAATGGAGTCCTGAATAAGCAGTGTCTCAGTTAGCAATAAAAACTGATTGGGACTCCTGCTCTCCCCATTCTCTCTGCAGTTAACGTTTTCTTTACTCAATAACCAAAGCCTCTCACATTAGTATTAAACGTGTAGATCCAAGGGAGCATATGATATTGCCCTTGCTATGGTTGATGTGGCTACCAACAGCAGCCTGCTTAACTCACAGCCTCAATGAGTAGAGTCTCCTGTTGGCTTGTTGAGCCATAGAATGAAAATCCAGTGCAGTGCATAAATTTAGCCGAATTAAATAATTAAAAAATCCCCAATTAATTTAATGTTTATAATGAGGGCTTGTGAAATTGGTTGAGCTGATATTGAAGCTCCCCTCTATGAAGCACATGACAAAAGCGTTTGTTTGCTATCTGGTATATTTTAACCGCATTATTTTTATTTTCACTGCGCAGAAGCGAGACAATGCAATGTCGTCCATCTTTCTATAGACTATGAGCTTGATTAGATATTGATTTAAACCACCATTCTCTCCTTTCTGTTGCTATGGGACTGCAGCCAAATATGCTTAGTCACCATAGGGCAAATTATCGAAACTATCTCAAACCTGTAAATCATAACAACATTTCTGTGATGCTTAAAAAAACTTTTCTATAAAAGTCTGTGTGATGGCACTGAAACTCATTATGGGAAGAAAAAAAAAGAGAACAAACTCACACTTGTTAGAAAGCTTTCCGATAAATAGCAGAGGGGTGTGTTGGGTACATTAGCACATCCATCATGACGACAGTGTTACCCGCGGTCAACCCCGGCGACACCGGTTTATTACGGCATAGATAAATCAGGTCCGGAGACGTGCGGATTCACGGCAAATTGCTGCAGGGTTGCCCCCTGCCATCAACAGGCAACTCTAACCCAGAACACGATTTAGCATCATCTGCGCTGCGGTTTGATCCTCTTTATTTGTGTGTTTTCTGTTTCTGTGTTGAGGCTTGTGTCTATTTTGTGTTTATTTTATGAGAAAGGCAAACGTCTCAGAGCCCATCACGTCTGTAAGTGATTGAAAATTGCCACTCCAGAGGATCTTTGGGCAAGACAGTATAATTGGCTTTAATTGTCTCCAGGCTGCATTTGAAATTTCGCTGACCTCTAATGAAGGATGTTGAAATGATTGCGAAGCGGGGATGATTGATAAGACAGAACAGCTATTTCCCTCGCAGGAGTGACGGTGATTCTTCAAATTACAGCGTGTCACTGAGAGGGAAGTTGCAAGGAAATATGGAAATTAATTCCACCAGAAGAAATGTGATTTTCTCCTTCCTGCAGGCAGGTGAAAACCTGCTCGCAATTGAACCTGTTGAGGCAGTTTTAAGTCTCCCCCAAAAATGGCCAAACAAAATTCAGAATAATGAGTTATGTGACCGCATGCAGGGCTGCTTTCACAACCAGCAAGAGGACAAATCAGAGTCAGTGGGTGCTGACAGCCTGTGGTCACCCCTGCTGGGCTTTCCTTAAAATAGCAACGTGATCCACCAAGAACACCGGAACAATAAGAAAAGACCGATCCCATTTGGAGACACATGAAGCCACTTTAATAATTTGCTTGCACACTGTGAAGAGACTGAGAAGCTATGTTCATACCTGCTATCATTTTGAAGCACTCATTCTCCTTTAATCTGAGCAATGTTTGGGTTATTTGGCCATTAAGACATTGAGGCTGGATATTTATAAAACAAGACAGAAGACTTCAGCCATTTGTCATTGTGTATACTTCTCGGTCCTTGCGTTCTTGCACACTTGGGAATCATCATCAATCTACTCCTGATTAGGGTTCTGATTCCATGTTCCCGACCTGCCAATTGTGCTCCAAGGTGAAGTTGTGCCTTCCCATTATATCAAGTTTGCATCAGACATGACTTGTGTTGACTTGGAACATCTAGATGTCCCACAATGCATTTCATCTCGACGGCAGCAGCAATAGAGCAATTTTTGGAATTCAAAGTCTGCATGTCCAAGTATGTACTCCAGGAGTACATAGGACCAGGATATAGGACCAGGCTCAGATGGATGGGTAAAGGAGGAGATGGGGAGACAGCGCAGGATACATGGAAATATATTTGAGAGAGGGGAGGTGAAAGAGAGAGGAACCCGCGACTTTACAAACACTGAAGACGATCAGCTGCCGGGTCACATCTGAATAAAACAATCGTCGACAGCGTCAGATAACCGTCGGCATCGCAGGGACGGGAGACGTGTAAGTTTCAGCCCACTGTCAGTTCAGATGGACTCATCACGCCATCACCGGCTTGGAGGAACATGACAGGCCCACTCACAGTTTGGCTCGCTGTGGTTTTCAGAACATGAGGTCTTGCCTTCCTTGGCTTTTCTCCTTCAGTGATCACTTCCTCTGGACCAACGTCGACTCAGACGTCAAACTGCAGAAACATCAAATATTCATGTCCTGTAACTGGGAATGCAAACATCGGTTCCTTATTTGCTGAACTCCTAATACAAATTGAACAATATTAAGAATCTCCTGTTGGAGTTTACCTGTTAGAATTTATTGAGGGATTACTTAATGTTGGTCTATTTCGGCGGCTCTCGATGTCGCTGAAATCCGACTTTATGATGTCTGTGATGTGATTTTTTTTTTTCCTCAATGAAAACCACAGTTTATCTTAAAGGGTGAGGGGGACAGCCCACCGGGGCTCTGGGGGCCAGCCTCATTCAGCTGATTGCGCACAAGCCACCTCGCCCCAGTCTGCGTGAACAGGCCCTTGGCTGGTGGTTGATTGGCCAAGTCAGGTGGCTTTGTAAGTACACTGTCTGATTCTCAGTGACCTTTAGAGAGCAGAGAAAGGAGGGGGGGTGGGGGGGGTGTCATGGCTTTGAGGTATTCTGAGGCTGTTTCTCAGGAGTTTGCAGCTGGATCGCTCTTTCTCTTCCTCTCTTTCTTTGTCCTGGGGAAAGACAAAAATTTCAATAGCCTTGCACTATATCCACTGAAAGTACTGGAGCTCTTCTGGGTTTTAAATTGTCTTGTCCTCAAACAACCTATGTGGCTTTCAGCACCAACTTCCACAGATGGGGGCCGAGTAAATTTCAGCCACAATCGTTGCGACGTAGAGAAAGCAAAGAGAGCCCTTTAACCCCCCCCATTCCCTTCGGCACTTTCCTTTTACACACTGTCTCGTGTCTTCCCCTTGACCTGAAATGAGCAGTCGGCATTCAAAAATAGTTGTTTTTTTTATTTTTTTTACATTTGCCCTATTTACTCTTCCTTGAATTTCTGCATGCTGTCAAATATAGATTTATTTTTCAAGTCTTGATAAATACACATCAGTAGCCACTAGGGAAGGAAATAAACTATCATTTAATTTGTAAATGTAATAAGCGAGATTTGCCACAAAATGTGATCGTAATTTATTAGCATTTATGAGCATTGTTGAAATTATGGAGAATGTTAATGTTCTCAATCAACTTGTTGAATCTGATATTGTAGTTCTACCCTGACTAAAAGAGATTTTAAAGTACAAGAGCATTAAAATAAAATTAGAAATTTGGCAAAAAGTAGAGAAATTTCATTATAAATTAAATGCATCCACAAAATGAGGCATAAGCCAAGGAACAAATGGGGGGGGGGGGGGGGTGGAATCTGTTTCCTTTTCCCACTGTGAGAATAATAAACAGTCAAGTCTTAAATGCCAGAGTAAAAGCTGCCCAGCAAAACATCCCAGCACTGCAGGGCTGCACCTCAGACACTGACAGATTGAGAGATGCACAGTCAAGGTCACTGTTTACTTCCCAGGACAAAACAGTAAAACTTTAACCACATGGGTTTATTTTCAGCCAAGCACTGAGGTAAAGGAGGGTAATATAGTGATGCAGAATGCTCCCTGACAACTTAGCTCTGCAGTGGGAAGGAATGGCCATAAAATAGTGACATGATTCAAGGTTGATCACAGAAACTATCTAAAAATGTGTTTTATAATGAATTTAGAGGAAACCAACTTTTAAATAACTCAGCCAGGTGGAACATTGGCTGTTTGAGTACTTAACCACCTTTTCTTTTTATCTCAGTCATATATTCTAACGCCAGAGTGGTGAACAGCATCATATATAGTGGGAAGGGTTCTAATTTGAAGCCAATGACCAGCCCTGAGATATTACATGATTATAATTATCATTAGTAAACTATGTTCATTATAAACTGTGCTATGACCATCAAAGTTGCATAATATTTTATGTAGTTTTCCTCTAAATCAATAACAGATTAATGAAAAATGGGAATAATTGTAACAAAAGTGCTTGGACTTCAACGTTTTAATCAAATAATCATGACTTCATGGGCCTATACTGAGCACCTGTTCTTTATCTCTGAGCACCTGTTCTTTATTTCTCTCTTTGTTTTCTTTGTTTTGGGCTGACCTTGTTTTGGGCTGACCTTGTTTTGGGCTGACCTTGAACATGCTGGAGAAAATGTTGTGACATGCACTGTTTTGTGACGTTAATCTTTCATGCTAAGTATCCATTTTCATCCAGTTTTGCTGTGTAGCTCCAGATTTGGCTCAACATTCTCACTAAGCACGGACACTCCAGCACATCTGCTGCTGGCTGGGATGATGTTCGAAATTTTGCCTGAGGTATTCATCCTTGATTTTTACTCTTCGAAGCCTCTTCTTCACACCTCCCTCATGTGGAGTTTTTGGTCTATCTCGTGGGGTGCAATCGTTCTACTGAAGCAAGTTTCTCTTATGTGAATCAAAGCATTTTTTGGTCTAATTTGGTGCAGATGCAGAGTCTCTCAGGAGAACACACAAACACACACACAAACACACACACAAACAGGTTTGCCTTACTATTTGTGGGCCCATAAACGTCACTCATTTGTCTCATATTCTCGTCAAACGTGAGCTTAATGATGTTGAACAATAAAGGTAATGATAAAGTTGTCTAATCCATATTACCCACATGTATAGAAAGAGACATGTCCTACTGTGTTTGCTGTCTTTGTAATGCATTTGTCTTTACTGTCAGTGTTTCCCTAACAACAGTTGTAACATTATGAGGCAACAAAAACACAGACACAGATCTGGTCTGTGTTACGTTGTGACAAAACAACATTTTTGTTAGGACAGAAGAGCAAATGAACATTTGTGTGGCGCCGATAGATCAAAGTGAATCAGCTGAAGTGAGGATCTCCATCTCCTGTGGTCTTGAACGGTGCGTTCACCTCGAATGGTTACACCATAATGATCATCGTGTAATGTAGATCATCAGCATTAATCACGGAGGATGATGGAATGAAGCTGCCACACCGTCTGGCGTTAGGCTTGGCCCAGGCCAGTTTTCTGTCTTTGAGCCAGCGTTGGCAGGAGGTTGGCAGGAGAGGAAAGAGCAAAGCGTCCGTCCTGGCTGGCCCTTGACTTAATCCAAACCGCCGTCATGGAGCACAGCGGAAACAGGAATTCCGTGGCTGGTGTACAGAGAGGATACAAATATAGCAGAGAGGATACAAACATATCTTGAGAAAATAGAAGCCAATATTGAGAATATTTTTATATTTTCTTATCAGAAAACAACAGCTAATGACCTGCAGGCATGCTAGTTAGTTTAGCCCTATAGGTGGCGCAATAACAACTGGAATTTAATGTGTAGGTGATGCAGCGAGTGGTTACTTTAGGCGCATTATTCACATTTCTGGAATCAGACTTCACTCATCTTTAGGCTGTGTCACTTTCCACATACAGTATGAGATTTTATAAGTAGATTTCTTTAAAAGTTACAATAAAAGATTGAGTCTTCTGTAAGCTGGAAATGCAAAATTTCAAAAATAACAATTAAAAGCAGGACACGTGAAACGATCTTTTCATGACCAAATATACTAAACGATCCCTTATTTGGTCCCATTAGCAACATCAACACCCCATTAAGAAAAAATAATGAAATGCCCGGAATGGAAAATATGCTCAATGCTCGCAATTAATACAATATATAAAACTGGCAGCCCATCTTGCCTCCTACATTATGCGTCCAATTTTAATGTATTTCTCCAAAGGGAGCTTTTTTCATTTGAAAAAAGTTTAATATCTGAGAACCTTTTAACCAAATGTGTCTTTTGTGCTGGCTTTAAATCACTGCCTGGGCCCTGATTTCTGAGTCACTTGATGTATTCGGCAGGATCCAGCCAGCCAAGTAGATTCGTACCCAAGATTAACAGCTGACAGCCAGGGTAAAGAGCGGGGCTTTGAGAAGGAATCTGTATTTGCACCCTTCTTCCCGATTGACACATCAGGGATGAGGTAACCCTGATCAACCTTTTCTACAACTGCAGAAATTGTCTTTCTCTGTTTCTCTTCCCTTCAAAAGTGTCACAAAGCGGTTTTGGTACAATCGTCATGGCTCCTTCAGAGGGTTGAGGTTCTGTTTGAAAGCTGCTGTATTTGCAGATTTCTGCGCCACCTCTGACCCACATAACCACAATCACAACTTCTGCACTCCCACACGCAGGGAAATTAATGTCCGCCACACGCTCTTGCAAAACAGCATCAGCTGGACTTCTCCACGAGCGCTTGTTGGTTTAGCTTCTTTTTTTGTTGTAGCCTTTTAAACCATATTGTGATAAATGTTGAGGTCTGAATAGTGGAAGGAAAAGGCATTTCTAAGCATAAATACAGACTTTATGCTTTGAGGCTGGTGGTTTTAGTGCCATCGCTGGTGCTATCATATGAACTTATTTTCCTCCCAGGGTCCATAAAAACAGATGTGTCGAGTTAAAGCCAAGCACTGGATCGACCTGTGGAAGAGAGAGAAAAAAATAAAAATACAAATCAGGACAGCTGCGTGGTATCTACACTGCAAGCTTCAGGGACATATGATAATGAATAATGAACATGTGCAATGTTCTTTTTCATACTGACTCTTTTTCTTTTTGCACCCACATGGAGTTCCATTTTCCATTATATCTATTTGCTGTGAGAGAAATCCACTGTGGGAAAGGTTACCAGCCCAATATTAAAGGGCATATTGTGCCGCCACTGTTTTAGGGGCAGCCTGGAGTGAGAAAGAAACTAAACAAGATGAGTCAGAGCCCCAACCTTTTGATTCGGTGGCTGTTAATCATCCTCTGTAATTGCATTTGAAATAAGGAAGGAAGCTGTGAATTCAGACATGCCCTTAATCCCCAGTATTTTTTTTTTAACTTTCTCTTTGAAAGATGCGTGAAATGATGTCGCAGAGGCTTTTAGAGCCGCTCCAGCTCGCTCCTTTCTCACGTAGAAAATGTGTACGTACACGTGCTATTCTACACAGATAGTTTATTGATTTTATTTTAAAGAAAAGGGGTGGGGGTAAATTAAAAGTTGAAACTTTGTTAATTAAAGAAACATCTGAGCCGTGCTTTCAGAGGGAGCCTGCGTTTCATTTGTGGTCATCGTCAAGGACACAAAAGAATTCAAATCCCCTATCGTCCTAAATCTGTCGTTGCCAACAAATCTCCAGAGTGCTCCCCTCCTCTCTTCTTCCTAGCCATCAAAACTGCGGCGCTCTAAAAATGTATGAGCGCGACGCAGGAAATAGATCTTAAACTTCAACTGAGGAGCAGGCAGGGGGAAAAGAAAAAAAAAACTTGGTCTTTGAAAGTTTCCTGCGTTATTTTTGGTAAAGCTCTTGTTTGCATCAAGGCCTCTAACATCTAACAAGCTAAATCATGCCTCCAGGGACTAACGAGAGAAATTCAGCAACCATCACTTTATCATTTAAGCAGTTGTTTTACTCAAACTGAGACACTGATATCAAATGGAGATGGATTTCTGATACGCGCAACTTTGATGCATTTTAAAATGTATATAGCTGATTTAAAGCTTCAGAAACAAGAGAACAAATGATCATTCTCAGGGGACTAAATTAGTGCTTCAAAAAAAAAAAGATAGCATTATGGCTGGTTGTGACTGCAGATTTCAGCCAGGAAGTACCATATTCTCTGTGGAATTTTGCCTTTTAAAAATATATATATATATATATATATATATATATATATATATATATATATGTGTTTGGCTACGATTACCAAAGCAATAATGGCCTTTGATGAAACTAAGCAGTGCAACAAATTCATGCTCCCTGAGATGCCGCAGCAGTAATAGAAGAGATCCAATATAGCAAATGCTCTGCTAGAGCCGTAATACGCTCTGTACATCTTACGATTTTCATGAACACGAATGCCCCCGCTGCTTCGGATTTTCCAGACCGCCATTACCCACTTGGTAATATGATAATTGAATCAGTTGTCAATGCTGGACACAAATTGGTAATAAAGCCAAAACAGAAGAAAAAAAATCAGCTTACGGTAATGAGAAAATTGGGACAATCATGAGACGATGAGCAGATTGATTCAAAAATATTTGGGAAGAAAAAGAAAAACTAAACTAGTAACTCTGTTGATAGAATTTTTGTGCTGTTGCTAAAATATCTGTGGAAAGAGAGCCAGTTGGTGTCGTAAGGATGAACTTGCAATGTCTACTCCACCCTCGGGGCTTTGACTTTTGGCTAGTTCACAAAAGTTGTGCTAATGGTGCTATAAAAGCTGTAGCTAAACACACATTTGGCTAAACTTGAAGCTGCACAGCAGCTTTCTTCTAAATTTGTGTGCTGATGCCAAAGTTGCCTCTGTTTGCAGCACATGGAGGGCAACAATATGAGTAGTTTGTGTAAATCAGGCGGATGCTGATGCACAAAAATGTTCAACAATCATAGCAAAGCCTTGTCTACGGATCCAGTAATGGAGTCAAGGACGTGAAACCCTCCAGCTGATGAGGCTTTGAAACAGGTTTAGCAGAGAAGCAGCAGAAATGACAGAAGTCACTTTACTTGATAAAAGAAGACAGAAATAAGGTGCTTCATCTCATATTTTAATGGCAAGAAGGTGTTACTTTTGTTCGTGTGACATGCTGTATGTACAAAGTTGAATTAAATTCCTGTTTGGAGTAAACAAAGATCTAAATAACTGAATATGATGGGTTTCACTTTCATTTTCCTTTCTCCAGCAGCCGATAAATAAGCATTTTCATGTGATGCACCTTTGCTTTATTACCCTTTGACTAATCCTGTGTTTAAAAAATGTGTCACACATGTATTGAGCAGATATTTTACAGAATTCCTTCCCATTTTAATTATTTTCTGTGTTGATAAGCATACAGAGGCACAGATATTAAAGGCAATATTACCGCTTCAAGGGTTGAACATTGGAATAATTTCAAGCCAAGCAATCAAATCCAATTCAGCTCATTTCATATTGTTGATAATTTTGATTTATGTTGCTTCTTTCAGGGAACACAAGCAGAGGTTAGAGGCAACAGATGTCTATTAAACATACCATAAGCAGCAGGGTGGATGGCAGAGGCTAGAGACCAAAATGTGGCAGAGGCTAGAGACTCCAAATGTTCTGAGAGTGGTTTGAGGGATGCAGGGGCCAGAGGACCAGAGATTGCCAGGATGAGGTGTAAGGTTTATGGAAGAATCTGAAAAGGTTCTAAAACACAAGAAAAGACCGTTTCACACACAATGATACTGTCATCTACCTGCTGCACCGGTCACTCTCACACCTAGAGGGCACCAGGAGCCCTGTGAGAGTCATGTTCTTTGACTTCTCCAGTGCCTTCAACACAATCCAGCCATCATTGCTGAGAGGGAAGATGGAGGGAGTCGACTGTCACCTGGCTACCTGGACCACCGACTACCTCACCAACAGACTACAGTACGTGAGGCTCCGTGACTGTGAGTCCGACGTGGTAGTCTGCAGCACGGGGGCGGACAGCTGCCACCTCCAGAAGTTCTCCGACGATACAGCCATCGTTGGACGTGTGTCGGAGGGGAACGAACTGGAGTACAGGGAAGTCATCACCAACTTTGTCACCTGATGTGAACTGAACCATCTGCGCATCAACGCCAGCAAGACAGAGGTGGTGATCGACTTCAGTAGGAAGGCTTCTCACACTGCACCCATTAACATCCAGGGTTTGGACATTGAGATCGTGGAGGAGTACAAATACCTGGGTGTTCATCTCAACAATAAACTGGATTGGACTCATAACACAGACGCCCTGTACAAGAAGGGCCAAAGTCGTCTTCATCTGTTGAGGAGACTGAGGTCCTTTGGAGTGTGCAGGTCACTGCTTAGGACTTTTTATGACTCTGTGGTGGCATTGGTGATCTTCTACGCTGTGGTCTGCTGGAGCTGTGGAAGCTCAGAGAGGGACAGGAAGAGACTCAACAAACTGGTCAGACGGGCTGGCTCAGTCCTGGACTGCTCTCTGGACTCCATTGACGGGGTGGTGAGAGGAGAATGTTAGCCAAGCTGACATCAATTATGGACACCCCCTCTCACCCCCTACACGAGACTGTGGGGGCCTTAAGCAGCTCCTTCAGCAGCAGACTGTTACACCCATGGTGTAAAAGGGAACGTTACCGCAGGTCATTTATCCCAACTGCAGTCAGAATGTACAATATTCACGACTCTTAATGTAGCACCTATAACCCAAGGTTGGCATATTCCTCTGCACTAACTAATCAGCCTACCTCCGGAATGTCTTATTTGCACCTTCATTTTTCTTCACACTGCCCGACATTCCTCCTGTACATAATTTTTAATTTCTGTATATACTGTATAATATACATAGTAATGTACATAATATAAGAGTCTTTTTATCTTTTTCTTTTAGTACTATTCTGTATTGTACACCACGGGCTACCGCTGTAACGTGTAAATTCCCCGATGTGGGATCAATAAAGTTTTTTATCCTTATCCTTATCCTTAAAACAACTCAATAATAATGTTAGTCTTTCAGATGGAGTAATGTTATAACTGCAGAGCAAATTGTTTAACTTACCATAACATATAGCATTGTGTAACTTATTGTTGTACAAAAGTTTAGGCGTTTTCATTTTTTTTACTCTACTTTTTCCTCGAGTTTTCGTTTCATTTGTTTGGAACTGTTGCCATGGACGACCATCTTTTCACATGTATGGAAATGCAGAAGAAGAAAAACAAGAAAGTGTAAAGGGGGAGAAGAAACACTGGAGTCAAATCTTGCTATTGTTTATTGTCTTTTCACACATTCGGAAAAGCCAAATCAGAGACATTTAAAAGATAAAATGTAAAACTGTGATGGGCCGCACAAAAGTTTATTATGGGCCGCATGTGGCCCGAGAGCCACAAGTTTGACATTGATGCCTTTCAGTATTCGGAGGATGGACTAATATAGTTACATATAATAATAATAATATAGTTAACACTCAATCATTTTATTGTTCTAAATATTGAAGTTGTGTGTTGGTTTTGCATGTTGGTCCTCGTACAGCTTGTATTCAGACTGACAATTTGTCTAACCACATTAGATTACAAACGCTGACTAACCAGAGATGAAGGACACTTCTTCCTCTGCACTGGTGGTGGGGGCAAATTATTTGACAGGATAAAAATTGGCGCCACGCCGGCATGAAAAAAAAAAACAGCAAGAAGACAGTCTCAGAAAGTCACCCTGTGATTCTTTTTCTTTTTTTTCTTCCTTTTTTGGATACTGGGTTGAACTGAAGAGAGGGAAAGAAAGAGGGATTAGTCAGAGATTGTGGAAGATAAGACCGAGGCGGACAAAACAAACAGCTGGTGAGATTGACTTGGGATGAAGGGACAGAAGAGGGCTATACACAAAAGGAGTGACTCAGCCAAAATTCATAATCTTGCCACGGAGCTGGGGGTGGGAAGGGTGGTTGTTTTCAAACTTAATAACCTGTAGTAAGTGTCTCATCCCAATGTTGATACAAGTGTCCCCCATGTGATGTGCAGGGACGGGGGAGGGGAAAAAGAAGAGGGGAAACTAATTGCTGTGCAGAAAACGTGTGATGTATTCTGTGCACAAGATACCTGCTGCCACTTAATTACACAATCAGTGTGTTAATTACTGTCTGTAATCAGCCAACAGGATGATTGTCCTTTTCCTCATTACCTGAGGCGCCAGCTTTACAGAAGACCTCGGACGGCATCTTCACCTGACCGCAGCAAATTTAATGCGAGTCAATTTCCATCACTTGGGGAAATTTGGACTCTAACTTTCAGAGGCTTTTAACCTGCGACAAAAGAGAGACACAAATTTGGCTGAAAAATAGCTCCGAGGTATAGGGTTAATAGTGCTTTCATGGCAGGATGGTTCTTCTTAGAAGTAACTACCGCTAGCCTGATGTATTATTAACAGTTTTTAAGTGCTTAAGCTAAAGGTTGGAGCTGATTAAGATATCAGTATTGACACTGAAGCATCAAAAATTATCCTTTAGTGGTTTGAAATGAGCCCCAACAGTCATCTGCTACGTAAACTGATTTTTTAAAAGGCTAGGGTTAATCATGGTCAGCTTTGAGGTAGGAACATTCATTGACCAACGTGGCGTATATGTAAATGGTAGCAAGTAAACACGTACCTGCAACTCGTGCCCTTCAATACTGTGACTCCATCATCAGCCATAGCGACTCAGCAACTATAATCTACTACCAGAAATTAGGGTGTCAAAAGAGTGTGGGTGTAGAACAGCTACAATGGTAACAGCAGATCTATCATGTTGCTGGTCCTGTCCTGTCCTCTATAGATGTAAGCAAGTCAACTTTTAAAATTAGAGCATCATTTAAATTAACTTCAAAACCACAAACATGACAGCATGAATTGCACTTTTGCCCCTGTCGAAACATGAACAGCTTTTATTTATGGTTCTAATTTCACATTTATTGAAATTAGTGCTAAACTGTTCTGATGTTTTGTTTTTATTAGCGTGTTTGAGGGGACGGTTAGGAATTATTTGTACCCAAAACTGAAAGGACATCGTGTGCTGAATGGGACGAACGACTCACCAGGATTAGCAGTGTCCAGCATTTGGCAGGAAAATGCTTTCCACCTAACTTCAATTCCATTTGCCGCTCTGTGTGGTTCTGCAGATGAGGACAACACCTGTTCTTTTCCTGCATTTGCTTCGACAGACAGACTGAGACTCCAGAGACTCCAGAAACTGAAGTCCAACACCAGTTTGTAAATCCCAGACACTGTTAGTTTTCCCCTTTTTTTTGGTCTGCTTTCTCTTGCTTCTGGAATGCCTGTGGACTGAGGTAATTAGAAGCAGCCAGGTGTTAATTAGCCAAGATGATCCAGGATCACCTTGGTTCCGATCCATACCGCTGTGTTTTATGGAACTCCAACTCTTTGATCTCCCCCACGGGGTAGAACGTGCCACAGCTCTTGACATTTTCAATTAGGCTGTTAAACAGATTTTTCAAAGGTATCAGCCTTTGTAACAACACAGATACCCACCCCCCTCCCCGCACGCCCTCCATCGTCCCAGTCAGAGTTAAACAAGAAGGATGACAAACCGGCGCAGTGGATGTGTTCTTCCTGTCAAGCGTTCCCCTTTCAGCTGTCTGACAGGAAGCTGTAGCTGCGAAAGCTGAGATGACGAGGATGCTGGGAGAGAACAAACACAGCCGGTGTTTTTCTCCCGTGTTTTTCCTGGTTTGGATGAAAGCAAACGGAATTTTATTACCATGTGATTAGGAAATGCCAGCTCAGTTGCAGGTTGCCCCAATCAGGCTGAGTATTCCACTTACAGGATAAATGCACATGTTGCTCAGTGCTTTTCAATGCATCCTCAAATCAAAATGTGTCAGGGACAGAACTGGGGGACAATTCATTACAATCAATCACTGAATTATGCTAATATGGTGGTTGGCAGGGCCTGCAGAGACTAGCTTACATATGCACACATTGCATCAAAGACACACAAAGTGTACTGCCAAATGTGTGGGGGACTGGCTGGGCAGGTGACATGCTTTATTCTTGCACTTTCCTTTGAAAAAGAAACATTATAATTTTACTCCATCCACCAGCTGGATCAGTCATTAAAAATAGGCTAAAAAAATGTCGCTTTGACACATCAAGCACTTTTTACGGTTTCATTTATCTAATGAAATTCATAAAAACCTGATAAAAGTTTTTAAACGCAGTAATTTTGCTAAAATGCATTTTGGATCTGAGCACTTTGCAGATCACAGTCAGAGGCTGACATTAATGGAAAAATTGGCCGTAGCTCAATACAGCTCGGGCTCTCAAACCAATGTGAATTTACACAGTTGTATAAATAGTTCAAGCCTTGAACTGTTAATGTTTCCTGACAAAAAAAAAAACTTTCAAAAGAACAATTTCATAAATTTCCAGCTTCAGAGCAGTCAGTGTAATTCAACCATTGTTAAACTGTGAAAAAAACAAAATGAAACACGCAATCATCCTGTGCGTGTTTCCTATGGCCACAGCACTTTGTGCCGTCCACAGTTGCACAACAGGCTGATAAAAGACTCTGAATCGCCTCTAGTCAGATGTATGTGGGCCGACGCCGACTGGTGACCGGTCCAGCATGTATTTCTGCCTCTCTTTTGATGTTCTCTGCAATAGGGTCTACTCTACCCTGCAGCTTCAATCAAGAACAAGTAGTAGTTGAGGGCAGATGGATGGATGTCTAGAATGCCCTAGGAGCTTAGGAAATAACACCCAGTAGGAGAGCAACCACACTTCTCCGGCCTAAAGATTTGTGTTAGGAATGGAAACATCTTAGATACAATACAGGAACTCCATCGTCTATAGATTATTGTGAAAATAAACTTTATTCTTGGCATGTTTTAAAAATAAAGGAGTTCTAGCTCCTTGAATAATGGACGACAGGTGACAAAGTGACATTTTTCAGCAAGGTAGCAAATAAAGTGGACTTTAAGAGAACATTTTAAAGAATTTGCCGACCCAGCCAGCCTCGCCTCCTCAAGCAGGTCATTTAAATTCAGGGGCTTCCTCACCCCAAAATCTCGGTCACCTTTAGTCATCATCCTCGACTTATGGATGACCACAAAGGTCCCAGCCGAGGATTTTAGGCTGTAGGCTGCCTCATAAGCGGTCGAGAGTGACTTAGATAACAAGGAGCCGGCCATTGTTGTGTTTTAAATTACCGAGAGGTGACAGGGAGAGTTTTGGGAGTTGCAGTGGTCTAACCTGGATAAGATGAAAGACAGAACCTCCATTACATGGATAACTTAGTTCCTCACCAGAGTCTCTTTAAAATGACAATTTAAAAATATTGGAAAGTCACATTACCATCCTGATATCATATTTGAACCCTGTTGTGAGATAGCTCTGTTTTGTTGGCATTGTCTGAAGGCAAAAATAATTTTACCGTCCATGACTTTGGATATAAAAATGTCACTCTGTGAGATGTCATGAAGTCCAAATCTGATCTCACCAAAAAAAAGACCAAATTGAATTAATGTTCCGGTAAATGAGAACATAGCCATAAATGTCTTCATTAAATCGTAGCTCCAGAGTCTTAACACACACACGCACACACACCCACAGACACACACACATTCAGAAAGATCCCAGAACCTTTATTGCAGATAAGCAGATAGAACTAAGGTGGATTTCAGGGGAAAAAATGGAAAACAAGTCAGCATTAATGCCATTTTGATTGTCATTTTTGCAGACATTTGTCCCACAGAAGCTAATCAAGAAGGCTTTTGCACGTCAACAACATTTTCCTGTGAACTCTGATCTCAAAGGCAAAGTGGGAAGATGCATGTAAAATGGATTAGTGGCGGCGGAATTTTTCAGGCATCTAATTTGCATCTTTGCATCACATAAACACTTTAGTTCTGTTTATTGTAAGACAGGTTGTATGTGTATAGGCATGTGTATGTAAAAAAAAAAAAGAGGATTAGCTGGGGCTTATTTGCATATGAAAAAAGGTTTGCTTAAGGAAAATGCTCGCTGCTGACAGTCTGTGGATGAACAGATGATTCATGAGTCTTGTGGACGACCACGTGCAGAAAAAGCTCCTGAGCCTTTTTCTCCCAGCAGGATCCAATTGAATAGCTTACACAGAATTAGCCTAGCTCTGGAACTATAGGATTTGGCTGAAGAGACACAACCGACAGGTCATTTGACACACAGTCGCAACGCTGTTGTAGCCTAATGTGGTAATTGTTCGTCTAAATATGGACCTGAGTGTTCTCATTGTGAACCACAAATCTGTGGGCACAAACCGGAGAGGAGATGGACAATTAATTGGGTGGGTCGGGCTCACATATCTGGAATGATGAATGGGAAGGACGAGTGTGGGGAATTTGAAGCTCTGCTGTGAGGCTATTGCAGGTTATTGGACAACGGTTGTTTGTGTGAGGGATGAGGATGGAGGGGAAAAATCCAGCAGAGATCTCATAACAGGTTTGAACACCGTGGAGCAATACATGGAGGTTCAGCGAGAATGAAGAGAGCGACCGAAAGGTACAGTTGACATAAACCATCGAATGATACTGCAGATCAAATGTGTAATCAGGAATGTCCGAATTTCGTTTTAAACTGACAAATAATCAACCTCTGTGCATGTTGTCATTTCAGAACCCTCAAAAGTTAATAGCATATCTGTCTGGTATAAGACTTACTGGCATGGTGACAAAGGTTAAGAGGTCAAGATCCATGTATCCAGAAGATACATGGACAAATGTCCAGCAAATAGGCTGCGGCAACACAGAACAGTTCCACGAGGCAAGGAAAACTGTAAACAAAAAAATACTAACTCAATCAGCGTTGATGTTCTCCAGCAGCCATTGTGTCCCATATGTGTGTGTGTAGTGTGTATATTAGCCGTCGCTCAATACTGGGTGGAGATCCTGCAGGCTTTTTTTTTAATCCAGAGTCTCTACTGAAGCAGTTATATGTTGATGCATGTCTGCTGTAAAGCCGCGCCATCCTTCCCTTCAACAGTAACTGCTGGCTGGCACGGTAGCAACGGGTGGGACAGCACTGCAACAGTGTGTTTCAAGGACACAAAGTGAGTCATTCCATTAGAAGTAATAACCATACAGTAATAATAACGACTGAGACAACATCCCTCAGTTTGAATCGTCAGAACCCATCCCCCAAAATTCTGCACGCGAGCGTCACTTGCCATGGACCCAACCACCGCCACCTCCCCCCACCCATCTTTCTTTCTGTTAGTTGTGCGATAGACTGACCCGGGGTTATAAATGACATAAATTGCTATCTATCATTCCACCTCCATTCGCTCGCTCTCCTTCTTCCTCTCATGTGCTGTGGAAATCAAAGACTGCTGAGCCAGGGGGAAAAGAGATACCATCAATCTTCGCTTGTCCCTAAGAGTCACGTTTACCTGACAAAGTTGCACAGCACTCCGTGAAATGCGGCTCCTCCCTGCCAAAGCCTTGGCTTATGCCCCTGAAATACTGTTTCTTTCTTTATATTAAATTCTACTTAATGGGCTGTCTTGGTGCCTCAGCAGGAGCGGGTGCATAATACAAACCTGCAAGATCATGGAATCTGTCACATGACCTTCGTCACACATCTTCCTCTCTCTATTTTAAGCTTTATTTATTCAGGGCCGGATTGCTGAGCCTGCAGGCTCGCTTTTGGTGCCGCCTCGCTCAACATTCATGCTGCTCTGCTCATTTGGGAGTCGCCTTGTACTGATAAAGCCTTTACTGTTGGACAGGAGCAGATGGGATTTGCCCTAAAAGGTCCATTTGTGGTAATTGTTGAATTCATAAGGGTACCTAAACCAATATGTACATTCACATTTGTTGACATCTATACCTCTTTTTGAAACTATAATGGAATGGTTGAGAGTGCAGGATTCGGTTATAGTTATGAAGCATAAGGCAAAAGGCTGTATGGGGAAAAAAAACACTCTATTATATACAATTGAATGCGATTAGAGCTGCATTAAGGAAGCAAGTCATCTGTTCTTTTTCCACCAGACCCTTTGGGCCTGAGGGTTCTGCTAAGTGTCTTTGTTCTGACTCTTTTGCGCAAAGATGTCATACATTGAATATGCTGGAGCCACTATCCCAGTCAATCCAGTGCTGTTTTTCCTTTCCTTCTCCTATAGCCTCCTCCCTTCTTCCTGACATCCTGACTATCCCAGGTTTGAGCCCAGGCTCTGGGGTTTTTGGTGTGCAGGCTCCCAAACGTGGGTTTTCTCCATGGGTGTATCAGTCTCCACCTATGGCAAACATGTGCTTTAGCCTGATTGCGGAATCTAAAATGCAAGTGAAGGAGTTTGTGTAAATGCTGTGTGCTCTGTGATGGTGACCTCTCCAGGGTGTATTCTGCCCCAGAGTTAGACCCCAGCACCCTGTTAGCCAATTAAGCAGTAGAAGGTTCCTGTATAGGTGTATTGATTTAGAGACTGGTAGATGAATGTTGGGTAGCAACAATTCACCTTCGACCCTTGCCTTACCCTGACGCTTAGCTCTTAAACTCATAACTTTATGCAGGTGTATTAAACAGGAAAAAATCTCTTTACTGGAGCAGTTACGCTTATCTGTTGCTTCACTGTGGCGTCGATAGTTGCTATTCTCTAAATCTCTTTACCGTTCAATGAGGGACGCCTGCTATCCGGTTAATCTCTGTCAGAACTTGACAACTTCCTACAGATAATCTTTCATGAGAGAGCAGCAAGCACTTGTATTAAATCCTGTAACGTTGCGCAGACAGAAATCACAGCTCAGGCCTGACAGACTGTTGATTGAATTCAATGGAATGTCTGCGTAACTGAATAAAATCCTCATCCCCTCCCTCATTTTTGTTTTGTAGTGCAACCTTTATTTTGAAGTGGTTTGAGGCTGCATACATTTTCTGTTTGTAGTCAATATTAAAGAATTTAATAATTCTGGGGCTTTTCTTGATCAAATAATTTAGCTTGTATGATACATTTTCTGTCAAGTAAATTTAGCATTTATGTTTAATCTCCATAGGAATAATGAGAACTCTTTACAGAACCATTATATATCGTTCGCTCTGTAGCAGCAGTATAGAATTCCCTGTGATTAAAGTAAAGATGGTCACTTGATATCCCTAATCGCCATAAATTCTGGTCTTTTTCAAACCATTGGAGTACAGCTTATCTTCTCATGCGCAGCTGCTGTCACTTCCTGGCAAAAGCAAGGCTGGAAACTAATCTGCAAAACCTAAAGGCTTCACAGAAGAATTTCTGTGGATTCACATAGGGCAGCTAATGTTACAAGACAGTCCTGTAAATATGTCTCTAACTTACTGCGATAAGGGTGACAACGTCTCCCACTGACTGCATTTAGAGGAGAATGTATTCAAAGATCACACCGCACTGGTCCCAAAGAGGGTATGTTTTTCTTAATTACTCTAATGGACAGGTTAGCGGTTGAAGCTAGCTACTCGTTTATAATTCATTTATCAGATACCTGTTGAAATGACTTCATGGCCTTTTACAGAAAGGCATTTGACTTTCAATGAAAGGCACAAAGACCAGTGCTGTGGTTGCAGATGAGAGAGAAGCTACCCAGAATCAAGTCCCAAGGAGGATCGTTAATGAGATAGCAGAGAGAAAAGAAGAAAATAAAGCCCCAAAAAAGTTTCCGGCAAAAACACCTTCAGCAACATCACCTGTGGGGAAATGAATTAACATTAACCACAGGCCATCCCCAGACAGTCTCAACATTCTGTTCCGCCTTTCTGCCACATCAATTATCCAGCTTCTTGCCCCATTTCTGAGTACACTATGGCTTAGTAGAAGATGACTCCACATCTAAAGCAGAGTTTCTGAGTACACATGGCTTCTCTGGCCTTCCAGCATCCTATTTATTGTGTTGTTAGCGTGACCAGGCATGAAGCCATCTCATGAATACAATAGTGCAGGTGAGTCTGTAAAAGTGTCCCTGGGAATTTTCATTCTCTGAAATTCTTCCTCTACTGGAAGACCAGGAGCAACACATTCACACAGTTTGTTAGCCTAAACACTTGACATTATAAAAAGTGCTCAAAATGAGCCATAGAAATACTGAGAGCAAGCCTGCTTTGGGCTGAAGGCAAGAGGGTATTTGGGGAAAAAAACTTCAGAAAAGCAGCCTATAAAGAGGTGACTATTAGTAAAACACACCAACAAACCCAAAACAAGAAATTTCCAACTAAGTAAAAATGATGAAAAAGGAAATAAGGAGCAGACCTGAGCTTCTGACTTGTCTTTTGGCTTAAATATGAATAAACAGAAGATCTCAAAGCGCTCTCTATGGAGTTTATGCACAGACACCAGCCGGGCTTTATTTCATAGTCCTGGCTATGAAGGCTGAGGGAAAAAATTCTGAGTGTTGCTAACTGGGAGTGTGGAAGATTTCCAACAGGATCCGTGTGGGTATTAACATCGCACAGTAAAGTGGAAAGACATGATACAACAAGTTCTTTGACACCCATGCTGATATATTCGCAGCAGAGGCAGAAAAAGAACAATATAAATAACTGTTTTTCCAGAAGTGACTAGAATCACGTCCCTGCTGCTCCTTTACATCTCCGCCTGCGTCTGTGCACACACACTCTTGTTATTCCTCGCGCTCAGATGCTGCTTCAGTGCCATGATTAGACCTGGCTTAGGGTTGCAGGTGCCACATTGGCGCTGAAGTCCAAGTTCACTGCTGCATTGGGTTGTTTGGGTTCTTTCTTTTACCGTTTTCATTTTCTTTCCCCGCACTATTGTTTGTTATGCTGTTTTTACCTGAGCACCTACTCAACCTGATCTCTAGAGAGAAGATTTATGTTTGCTAAGTAATAAAGCAATTGTGTCTTTTATATGCTTTATATATATATATTTAATAGTATTTTATGGCTCTCTTAGTTGCCTGCATGCAGCATCTCAGAGAGCACAAGGTTCGCTCAGTGGCCGGTAAATGCAGGAATGAAAACCAATCATCCAATATTTTGCCCATTTAGAATCTGTCTCTGAAACCTGACCAATTTTGATTACATTTTTCAGCAAAATGTTTCTTTTTTTCCAGTAAATCTAAGCAGATGATCTCTGTGCTATCTGAACTTTTGCAACCATGGAAAGGCCTTTCCATCATCAAACAGAAGCGTGGTTGAAGTAACTTTTGTCAAACATCACATGCCAGAGTAATATGAAACAATATGAAAAACTGCAGGCCGAGTTGTTGCATGGGTAGGAGACACTTGTAGATGCTGCACTGATATCCAAGTTTAACTGGCATTAATGTTGGGAAAGGTCACGAAAAGTGAAAACAAAGCTTTTTGATTGCCTCTGATGTACGGTTGCCTTCAAAAAAGGATTCATCCCTTTCATTCATCGAGAATATGCTTTTGCTAAAATGTGTTTCAAAGGGAGTTTCAGCGCGTTCTTATCACATCGTTTTCTGCTCACAGCTTTAATTAGCTAAATGGCGCCAGGAAATTGACATGAAATGGCTGAAAATGGATTTCTCGTCATGACTGTGCAGGTACCTGCTTTGGGTGAGAAGACGGTGCACACAAATTTCCCTCCTACGATCTCACCACAGGGACTCCACGGAGATTAGCACTGCCGCCTTTGTCCTTTAGTAAAGATCAACAGATAACTATGGTGTTAGGCCCCCTAGTGGCTAGTATAGCGCAGAATAGATACTAAATCGTCTGAACCCCAAATGCAACAGAAATGCTTTGAAAAGTTTTAAAGGTTTTTTGAGAGATGTTATTGTAGTTGGAGCTAATGATTCTTTTCTATAGCTAACATAGACAGTGGAACTTTGTCCCTCCTGTCTGATGATTGATGGAGGGGTGGCCTTCCTGACCCCAGAGAGCTCATAAAGATGGGACAGGGGTGTTTGCGGTGAGCCAATGATTTTGCTGGCTCGATCTGGGATGCAAGATATTTTTCTCTTCTGTTTGGTAGTGGAAAAAAGTTTTATTAAAATGTGATATTGAAGGTGAGTGTAGATTCAATGAGTGACAATCATTCGACTATTTTTACTGAATTTAAATATATTGAGATTCTGGGAAAGTTTGAGTGTACTTGGAAGGACAGCCATGGGTCCACTTGTGTCCCCAGGTACTTGATGCTCTCCACCTGTTCCACTTGCTCTCCTCTGAGTACAAAAGCTGATATTCTGTCTCTGGCACTTGGTTCTGGACGAGAGATTCCACACTGTCCTTGTCATCAATAGCTCGACCTTGTGGTAGCCCTGTATTTAAAACCAGTTTACTAGACTTAAAACCATTCAAAAAGACCTGCTGTGGTCCGTGCACAGCAGGGTGGCACCGTGCCAGTTACAGTGCTCTTCAACTTAACGATCATTTAGAATTTTTACTTCAATTATCAGGATGTGCATTCATTGTTATGTTCATTGTAGTGTAGTTGTTACAATATACATTTTTGTGAGATTTCTAAACCTCCATTATTATTTTTTTTTCTAAAAAAATAACAATAAATCCAGCCTATAGATCTGTTGGACCGTTCAGGATAAAGAGGCCCGTGTGAACATGGAAATAAACGCATGTTCTGATATAAGCAGAAAAGGACAACATGAGGCTAAAGGGGTCGGTGGTGTTCCTCCCTCAGAGCCAGCCAGGGACACTCACCTTGGGCTGACCCTGCTTATTATGGACTGTTTGGAAGCAAAATGTTTAAGCCCTGTCAGCTGGCCCAAACAATGGCATCACCTGAACAAGCAGTGCAACGGTGGGGGAGGGGGATTAGCCAGCATGTTGTCTGCTTACTTTCCCCCCTGCTGAAGGGCATTACTTGGGAAAACAATCCTTTTTATCAACAATGTCAATATTAATATTAATCACCAGGGGAGCAATTCTGTGGGCAAAGCTCAGAAGAAATCAAACAGGAAACACATAAATTTAGATTCATAGAAGGGCAAATACACAAAGGTAAACACACATAGTTGTGCTCTGGCCAATGTATGTTCACTGAGGGTCATCTAACCAACCAGCACAGGCTACAAGGACCTCTGATGTTACCAAACCCTCCACAACCAATGATTCAAGTGTGTTTGAGAGGTAGGTCTGACATGTTTTTTTTTTTTTACTTGAGGTTTCCATTTCTATAGAAAAACATATTCTTAATACTGTATGAGAAGAAATTCCCTGCATTCCATTTAATTTTAGCCAACAGGCCCAAGTTGGCCCAGCATCACAAAAGCAGCCATGTTGGGTTATTTGTGTGATATGATAAATGTACATTCATACTTTCTAGGACCTTTACAGACATAATCTATCACCCAGCTCCCTACCCTAACGTCACTATTCTCCTAATCCTAACCTGAACCCATCTCTAACTTTGACCTTGAAACCACGTCTCAACCCTCAAACAGCCTTTTGGACCTGTGGGGCCCCACTTTCCTAACGTGGCACTACTTTGCAAGTAGAATGAGGACTTTGGTAGCCAATATATAGTAAATGTGAGGACACACACACACACACACACACACACACACACACACACACACATATTCATACAGGTAGATTCTGGACAAAGCTGGCACTTTTATATAATACATCAAAAATAAAATGACAGTAAATACTGAATCAAATGTGTTATGATTAAGCTGTCAAGATTAAGTTTGTGGCCTCTTGTTTCCACCAAGAGTAGGCTCACAGTGACGAGGCCAAACAGGAAGAAAACAACAAAACTAAATGACTAAATAAAACGAGATGATAAAGGTGTAAATAGGATGTCAGCTTTAAAGGCATTACCATAAATTGCCAACGTTTTATTCGCCTCTGAAAGGTCAACATGTTTATGTTGCTCCATGTCAGCAACAGAAAACTGCGGGACAAAGACAAGAGTGAGACGCAAAGATTAAATGAGAAGGCTGAATCATGTAGTTTTTTTTGTCAATGTTAGATTATAAAGTAATCACATAAATGCCGCTGGGTCTCGCTCAGGCGCTTACAGAGATTCAACGGAGCTGTTGTTGGAAGCACAGAAGGTGAAATGACAGCATCGGTTGCTCACAGGTTGACCTTTCGTGGTCAGAGGTGACAAGCTGGCAACTAAGAACCGCCCAGAACCACCCATGGAGCAAAATGATAATAATTGGCAGCGGAAGAAGCAGACACACAAAAGCATCTTTCAGTCCGCTGCTGTCACACTGCGATCCGTGGGATGATTGAGAAATGATGTCGTTGCCATAGTTACTGACAAGCTGCGAAGCGTGGTCCTGCTATTCCTGCAACTATGGCGAGGCGTCAGATCTCATCGGTCGAATGATTATAATGAGGCTTTAGAAAAGTAAATGTGAAAGATTTAATTATGAGCTCTGTTTATTTTTTTACCTGGTTTCATTTTCATCCTGTTTTCATCTGTGACTTTAATCAGCTACATTTAATTATAAAAGGCTTCCTCCCATCTGCACAAATTATAAAAATGAGAGTATGTGCGATCGGATCTGTTTTTGCACAAGCGTTGCCTTATTTTTGTGTGTCATGACCAGAAACCTTTGCCTCGTTGGGCACGATGAACTCAGCTCAATCTGTTTGTGAGCGATTAAAGGCCTGCGTCAGGTACACACAGTTCTTGGAAGAAACCTCGTGCTCAAAAAGTGAGAAAAACAAAGACGCTGCAGAAACATTGCCTTGGCGCGTTGCAGCAATCCCTCCAAGAGCCAAGCGTGTGGGATGCGTAGCCGGGCTGCTGGGAAATATCTCCTCTCTTGCAACGGGGAAATAAACGTGCTCCCTGCTTGTTAATATCTTCATCTGGGTTTGCAGGTTTCTCAGATTGCTTAGGAAGAGCGGCGCACATGCATGCGTTTTCCAAAATAATTTAAGCATCCGATTGGCCTTGAGCAGACTGGGAAGTGGTATTATGTTCTGTGGCAGATAGTGAGAAAAGGAGGAAAAGAAGCTGGAGGGGGGCAGAAGTTAAAGTGAAGGACGCATCATTATGTCTGAGTCTTCCTCATCCTCGCTTAAAAGCCCACCGCCCGCCCTCACGCTCCCCCCTCGCCTCAACCCTGGGTGAGCATGAATCACTTCAGCCGTGCTGTATGAGGCGTATTAGAATGCTGTTTACCAGATCCATCAATTGTTCAGACAGCCAGATGGGCTTTTTTGATGTCAATTCAGGGTCACACCAAACCCTGACTCAGCTCAGAGAGGGGCCCTCCATCTTAAATAGTACCCTACGAGGGGGGGAGAAAGAGATTCGGCCTCTTTTCCTCCAGTAGGCAAAAATAAAATGATGTCTTTTCGGTGGGTTTTGCCATGTTAAATGAAGACGACCCATCCTCTCCATGCATTAGCTGGATTTCTGTCACTCTGGCATTCCTTTTGGATTCCTTATCAAAGTGCATATCAGGGCTGTGATTCCTTTTTTTCAGCATCATCAGACTAAATAGATCAGGCTGAGGTTGGTGCCCAAGTCCATTAGTCATTCCAACTCTCTGAGGAAGAAAGGACTGGTTTTAAAAAAGGAGCCCTGCTGAGTTCTTTATCTCCTCCGAGGCTACTGCCACCAACTCCCCATGGCCTCACTTTACCATTTCCCCCAGCATCAGATGTTTTCTCATCTCTGACTCTCAAAACCCGCTGATAAGCAAAATGTGTTACACACTTGTGTTACGCCTCAGTTCTGTGTCCTATCGGCGGCTCCACGGCCGCCACGGTCGCCCTTGCAGGATGGCACCAGAGATGGCTGGCATCTGCGATGAGACGGGAGGGGGGGGGGCACTCGTCTTCCTGCTCTGGTGCCAGCGGATGACAGGGAGCGGGGAAGGCTTTAGGCTGACGGACCGCAGCAGCGTCTGCATTTCACACGCACGCATTGGACAGAGCACAACAAATGCTCATCTAAAATATGGGCCAGGTGTCATAACAGGCCGCGAAGCACCATTTTGCTCGCTACAATGATCGACAACATCAACAAAGATTCTTTTGACTAGTGTTGATAAAGCATTCAGAAATTATCCAGATATTATTGCAATAATATTATAATAATCTTAATGCTAAGTACAAAAGGCAGGACAGGGATGGTTTTAATAGTGTGGTATATATTCACATCCATACACTGTAAAAAAACAACAACACACTTTTAAACAATTAAAAAAAATCTCCAAATACACACAAAATAAAATCGAGGAAAATAACCTTATTTTGATGGGTTAACAGTTTAATTTTTATTTAAATACAAAATTAGGTTTTCCACATGAAAGGGCAAATGTAATTAGGAATGAACTGATACATTGTGAGATATATTTAAAACTCTCCTGTCCTAAAATAGTTTCTGCACTTTTTCTATGGTGGTGCTCATATCCAGACAGTCTCATGTTGTTCCCAGACAGCCTTTGTGCTTTCCCTTCCCTGAGCAGCAGGGTTAGTTTATTAGGTGCATGCCTGTGTAGAACTCAGACAAGCACATGCAAACATTACTCCAGCTGTCAGAAAAGTTCTGCGAGGAACTCTTTCAAGAAGTGAACTTTGTCACCACGCATAGTAAACGGGGGGATAAAGACCACAGCCAGTTAGTTCCGTGCAGCTTTCAGCACTGTTTAATGGCTTTAGTGGAGGCAAGATAAACCATTACCTCAAACCTGGAGAATCTGAGCAAGAAACAATCGAATTGAATGAGACGATGCCTTTTTTTTTCTATTTTCCTGCAGTTCTGTGGCAACACGTCTATCTGAGCTCCAAACAAACAACTTTCTAGGTTAAATATAGGGAGTCTTTGCGAATTCCTTTTTTTTTTTTAAACTCTGGCACATACAATTCAGTGCTCAGAAGGTCGTCACTAGCTTAATGGTCGACTGGAGAGCATAATGGGCAGCAAATTCGTGAGATCTGTATTTATATATATGCAGCAATATGACTCACAATAAGATCTACATCGGCAGACCATTAAAAAAAAGCAGCAGGTTATTCCTCCTCCTCAATCACAGATGAGGCTTATACATTATTATGGGCTGTATATTGAAATTGCAGACTATGGCTGTGACAAAATCTGGCAGAACACCTGAGCTGCTGTTTGGGACTCGGCGATCTAAAATAAGATAAGAGAGAACTCTTACAAAACACATTTCAAACGGACTACAGCTCCAACACTAATTTCTCTGACTGTTCTTTTTTTATCTTTTTAATATTTAAATCATCCAGTAAGATATTAGCCACAATAAATGGAAGCTATATAAACGGAATCTAAAGCAGGGCGGGTGGCATCAGCTCGATCTTAAATATTTAATGTCAGAGCAGCGAGCCTTGAATGCACCATGCAAATTCCATTTATTCTATTGGATAAAAAGGGAACAGAAATGTGACGTGAAAAATCTCCGTCTTGTTTTCAGCCTCTAGAAACTGATTTGTTCAGAGAATGGATGTAATAGGCGGGACGTGATCACAGCGATTTGCCAGAACACTTGTGAATGGTTTCATTTGCTCACACCTGTGCGTGGTTTCATTCATTTTACTGGTTTTGCAAGCCGAGTCCTATTTCTGTGTTGTCCCTATCCATTTCAGTGACAAATCCAGGGAACCTTTTCATCTTTTTCATCATGGAAATAAGCTCTGGTGCCTGTGACATATTTAGTAGCTGAGTAATATTCAAATAACAAAATCTTGGCAGAAATAAATGCAATAATTTTCAATAATTTGGTGGCTCGCACTGGCATCAAAGTTTCCCTGTGAAAAGTTGCACAATTATAAAGAAAATACACATTTACAAGTTTGAATTTTTCATTCACTCGGCAGACACAATAAAAAATGTATTGAAAAAACTCCAGAAACAGCATGAAAGCAAATGTTACTGGGTATATCACCCGCGGTTACAGGAGAAAAGACGCCAGCATACTATTACTATAATATTGTAATACAAAATACATGATCGTAAAAATCCGTGTTATGAGCTAAACATGAATAACTGCAGTGAAACACTGTCAGCATTATTGCACCTCAACATCATCTTGACCATATAACAACCTTAATCCCCCCAGCAATGTAAATTACAATAAATGTAGCATGGCGTGACGCCTTTCATAAACCTCAGTTGCTTGTAGCCAGCAACACTCGAAAATGAGTTTCCACTGATACTTTATGGTGTTTCACAGTTTTGCACTAGAGGAGTTTAGCTCTAGCCTCATTTGGTTCAACTGTTTAATCACAGGTTAAAAATCTCTAAGAATGCTAAATGGAGCGGTGTGAATTATTAAACAGTCGGGGGGATTCGAGGAAAGCGTCTACTGCGAGTCATTTTTTCAGTACGATTTAAAGTGAAGCTTCCTGCCGGCCTTCCTGGCTACATCACTCCGTATCACTTTTTCTGGCTTGGTGAATGAATATATTGGTGAAATTCATCTCAAAGGAGCGAGGTGGGTTTTTACACCATTGCTGGGGTCGAATTTTTGAGTCCACCAAGTCGGTGTTGCGACCGCATAAGTTTCTCGGCTGACGTGTCAATGTTTCACTAACCTTGGCTCACAACGCCATTAGATAACGATGACATGTTTAAAGGATTATTGTGAACAAAGCAAATTGCTCTGGTTTGAAATTCAGGCACTCATTTGCTCAATTCTTTGCCAATTTCTTTATTTTCACCAAGGGTCGAAACCTCAGAGTTATTACCTCTTTCATAAAGTTGAACCGAGGGAGGCTCATATAAAACGCAGGTGTGAGGTTTTAACAGTTTAACAGTTCATCCCTGATTATGACTATCTTCCCAGTGGGGGGCTCCCTTTGGATAAATGACTGACACTGTGTAGAACTAATTACCTCCTATAATAGTTAGCAGTCCTCGTAAATTACAATTAAATTAGAAACGACAGCTTTGGTGCAGATGTCGGACCAATCCCCTTTATTTCACCCAAAAGAAGGGTGAAAATAAATTTGCTGTACGTAAAGCCACATAAAACAAATGCATTTGTAGATGTTTGTGATCAAATCCAATACAAAATGGCTCCGAAAGGCATCCATGTGAATCCCGAGATAGTTGCATTAATCAGGAGACATGAAAAAATAAGGAAATAACAAAACCAACGATAATAATGCAGTTTTTATGGGCGGTTTTAGGGAATTATTACGGAGTTCCATAAGCACAGACAAACACTGATGATCCTGAAGGCTGACGCCTCAGATTTATCTGCAGAAGCAGGAGCTCTGGCAGAGATGGTGGGTAATTTTGATGAGTCCGTTTGGCAGCAGAAAAGGGCCTAAGACCGTTTAAATGATAACAACTTGATAAGTAGCCAATGGGTCATCTACTCTGACAATCTCATAGGCGGGACACCACACAGAGAAGACTGTCAGTTGCCAATCTCAGAGGACTCTGAAAACACCATTATTAGACTCTGTTGACACACAGCTCATATATCCGGTCGTGCAGTGGAGCAAATTCACAATAATAATCGTGGAGAACATAAAAAGGGTCCTTTAAAGCCTCTAAAAGTATTCACAATAAAAGGTAAATGACAGGGTGATGTATGACTCCCCCATTTCAAAGAAAAATAAAAGAACTAAAGTCTAACCTGAAGTAGATATTCTATGACTTCCATTCTTGGGCTCTTCTCAATGAGATTCAGCACTTCAACAGAGCAAAAAAAAAAAAAAAGAAGACAAAATTGTCCAAGTAATAGGCCGACCTTTGAAAGCCAGACCAGACATTTCCCCATGTTGCTCAACTGAAAGAGAAAAAAGGACAGTTTTAGTCAGTGTCTTTGAAAGCAACAGCTGATGCAGGCTAACCAAGATGGGTGGCACTGAAGAAGATATCTGTGAGTGACAGTTGGATAGTTGGGAAAGAGTGTGTTGGGGGGTGGAGAGATGGGGGAAAGGAGGATGACCTTTCGGTGACGACGGGTGTCAGATCCAGGAGGGGACCGAGAGGGGACGGCGTCTCCTCCGCTTCAGTGGCTGCCTTTCTCCTGGACAAGGAAGCTGTCGGCCATCTTCCAGGAGGACTCTCGTTCGCTCAGTGTCCCTTTATCTTTGTACCTATCTGCCGCCCCTCCCCCCACCTTTGCATGCAATGTCAGCCAACTCACCCCCCTTCCCCTCCTCACCCCCCCCCCCCCCCCACACACACACACACACACACACACACACACCCCTCGCTCTCTGTCAGCCACCGTTAAATCAGATAGATTGCAGGTGTGTTTCCTCAGTGAAAGGAGATTCACTGCTGCTGTACGCCTGCAACCCCCGCCACCCACCCTTATGACACAGCACCTCCCAATTTACTGGCCTGTAATCTATCTGTAGACCAAAAAACATACATAAATAGCATTTACACACGCGGGCCTTATGGTTATTCGATTTATCACAGACCACCACCTCCGCATTCATTTCCGGATGTGATTAACTGCAAATGCCGCCGTTGGTGAGCGTATAATGTCTGGGCAATAAACTGCCCAACTTCCTCCCCTCGCCCATCCAGCGACAGCGATATTACTCGAGCAGCCAATCCCTGATTATTTTACTTCCGTCCACCTCGGGCACATTCGGTATGAGAGGAGACGTATCCTTGCCGAATGCCTTTTTCTATCTTTCCCACTGTGTTTTCAGGCGCGTTTTGCTCCAAACGGCGGAGGCTATCAGTGAGAGCCACCAGCCTTTTTCGGCTGGGGCGAAAACGGCTGCGGCGGCCTCGGCGTTCTCCCAGGATGGTAGTTAAAAAAAAAACAGTGTTGACCTATAAGCGGCCTAGGGACTGTATATCTCAGCCCTAACAGCACACAGGAAGTGAGCCGGTATAAACTGGACATCAGCGTTCGTTGCTGTATTGACATATTTTCCCTTCATTTCATATTGATTTCAAATAACCCTATTTTCCATAATCGCATTTATACAATTAGATTTATGGTTCCTTACAACACTGATTGATCAAGTCGCTAATGACAGATCTCAATTAATCGGAAAAAACCCAAGCACTTTATTTCGAGCTCTGAAGGGTATTCCACCGGTGGATGCCGTAGCCAGCTTTTTACACTCACAACAGTAAACAATATGGTTAAAGCGTGACATTTGGAATCCAAGCCCTTTCAGTTTCAGTGTCTGTCTGTGAGTTCCAGCTCAGAGGTTAGCGCAGACGCCACTAAGCGCCCAAATTAAATTTTCGCTGAGAGGATTCTTACAGGAATGTCACAGCTGCTTCTCCATGCATCAAGGTTACGACTTTAAAGTTCCCAAATTTGGGACCGACTGCCTTTGACAGCTGCTGCCAACGCTGCTGATTACACTTTCTTTTCTGCCTTCCAACTCTGTGGGGATGAAAGGCAAGAGAAAAATTTCGATTGGAAGCACTCCTTGTCCTCGATCCACTCATCAAAGATGAGGAAAACAGCATCAAATATGAAAGGTGTCTTCCTCCTTGAGTCTATTAAAGTTATATGTATTCACCCCTCAAGTGTTTTTGGTTTTTGTAGCAAAATGATGTGGAAAAAAATGGGGGGTAGGAAAAAAAGGAAAGCATCGCAGGTCACACAGAGGCAACGGCAGAAAAAAAAAGGAAATCAATAAAGAAAGAAAGACTGCACCTGCAAGGAGAAGAGAAGAGAATCATGTCAAAAAAGAAAAAAGTCTAATCTCCCACAGTCCTCTTCTTTTCTGCAATTTTCCCCTAACAAAGCAGTTCAAGTTTGGCAGGCATTCACAGTTCACTGATCTCTCTGTTCATAAACTGGCTCTGACATGCTGAGTCAAACCAAAGAATTTGCATTTTATATCAAGTGTGCCCTGTGTTGGTCCTTGCACAGCCGTAGCATGATTTTGTCAGACGCACTAAAGACATAAAGAGCCCTTTATTTTCTGCAGCTAGAGAAATGATGATGTTTAGCCCCACAGCAAAGCTACAGCTATAGAAGCAATTCAGTGATCCTAGGATAGGGAATTATTTTTGGCAGTATGCATTCCCTACATTAAGGTGAAAGCTAAGATGACCTCCGCCAAGTATCTTTGGATGAACCACTTTCCTCAGAGCTCACCACTGCCGCGCGGGGCCATCAGAGAGCCAGGTTCAATCCACTTTTCTAAATTGCTGCCATTTAATGGAACACCTTGACCTGGCTTCCCTCCCTGCCAAAAGTAAAGAAGCTGTTGGTAAAGACGAGACCTCGGTCGGGGCCTGGGGGGGAAAAATGGATCAGACGCAGCTTCTGCTGAATTGCTTGGCAGATGAATCCTCCGAGGGGATCTGGGAGGAGTGGGTTTGTCTCCTGTCATATCAGCGCAGATGATATAATGATATAAATCAATTAAAAACACACTGATGACTCTGCAGTGAAAGAAGCACGTCACCCGCCATGGCCCGCTGGGAACAATTTTCCCAAAGGACCGCTTTTGTTGGTCCATTTGCGCTGCCAAAAATGATGCGAGCCAACTGCCGATGGCGGAATTGGCGCATTGTGATCGCATGATGCAAACTGTTCAACCACAGAAGCAATGTTGACGCTTATGAGAGGCCATGGGCAGCACGCTGGGTGTTTGTCATGTTGTCTCCAGAAGCTCTAGAGCTGACTCTTTCATCTGCGCGGGAAGGGTGGTGGTGAATTCCCCGGCGCCTCCCTTCATAAATGCTTGCAACCGATGTGGATCCATCTGTTTCTGTTAGTCTCTATTTCTTTTTAAACAAGCAGTTTTTTTGGGGAGGTTGCATTGTTTCAAATTATAGAAGTTCTCACAGTAGCATTTTAGACCCTGAAGATGGAATTGTTGACAGATCCTGCAGTGCTATCATGATGACAACATCACTTGAAGACTCCACTGAACTGCCTGGCATCACCTTTGACCCCTCCAACCCTTCCTAAACAAACCTGTACATGTGACCTCACACGCTAACAGCCTGCATGTGTGTCTCTATGCTCAACACATTCCAACACTATTCAGACTTTTAATCTAAGTGGCCATAAAGTGTCCCACACATTCAATTAAGGCAGAAAGGATCGAATTAGCAATGACTGCAGACTTGAGTGACAACTTGTTTACCCAAAGCATCAATAAGAGAGTGATGTTTGCCAAAACCAAAGGGAGGAGACAAAGCTGTCTTTGTTAGTCGCTGGCTTAAGTGGTCGAAGCCAGTTTGACTGCTAATGAAATTAAATAAAGGAGTAGCTGGCACACTTAATCAACATTAGATGACATTTAAGTCATGATTTGCATTTGCACTTTAAAAGAGAATTATCCAAAATGCAAGTTTTCCAGAAATCTACAGTTCCACAACCCAAATAATGTACACAAACATAAATATGAAATGACTAAAAGTTGAATTTTCATATTCAACACAAATATTTTTCTGTCATTGGCATTCAAAACTATTGTTGTTATTATTGGTAGTATTAGTAGTAATTTTACCATCAAGGCTCACACACCTATTACACACGAGTTTGACTTTACGGTTGACCTTCATTTTGATGGACATGGTTATAAAAATTATCTCATAAACTATCATCACCCATCAATTTATTTTTTGTTAATGTGACAGTGAATTATAAAGGCTGTATAAAGAAAATTTATTAAAAACTATTCTGCCATAACTATCGCAAAAAATGCACTGATTATGTCTCTATAGATGCAGAGATGATGGATTTGTTGCTTAAAGTCTGTCTCACTAACTAGTGCTGTGCTAAATAGGCGCTAAAGGGAATGAAGACATTCTCCCATCTTCACCCCTCCAAGAATTTGAGTTTCGAGAGTGAACGATCATGTCCAAGAGGTGGGAATGATGTAAATGTCTCTGTAATCCTCAACTGATTGCTGAACTGGCAATAAGGGAAACAGTCGGAAAGCTTCCAGGCTGATTTCTTTGCAGATTTTGAATTGACAAAAGTATTAAGGCTTTTGGCTGTGAAACCCTACTTGGTCCTGAGGCACTTTCATTCCTCTGGTTCATCTCTGAGATGTTGTTTGCACTTTGTTTGTGCATCTCCAGCGTTAAATTCAATTGGTTGGATGTGATTGATAAAGACACATGTCTGTCGATATCATGTCTCATGCCTATCGGTGCATAAAAACTAAGCCATGTGGTGAGAAGCGCTGCCGCTAGTGTTCCCCTTCGGGGGAAGGTTTTAAAAAGCTGCTGCACTGAAGAGCCCCAAGAGCAGTGGCCTCCAACATTCTCAAATGGAAAAAGTTTGGAACAATCAGGAGTTTGTCCAGCGCTGTCAGACAAAACGGAGCAGTCTGACAAAAAAGAGTCTTGGTTTGAGACGTGACCGAGAGTCCAATGGTCAGTTGGGCTGAGTTCCAGATGTCCTGTGAGCAGATATGGAAGAGTTCCAGCAGGCCAGCCATCACTGCAGCAGTCCACCAAGCTGAGCTTGATGCCAGGATGTCCAGACAGGAGCTTCTTCTCAGATAAATACCTTCGACAGCATCTTAAGATTCAAGATGTACTTTATTGAATTGAATGGAAGGACTCTCAGACTGTGAGAAAGAAGATCCTCGGATCAGAAAAAAACAAAGATTGAATGTTTCTGGACTTAATTTCTGGCCTTAAAAAAGTATCATGTTTGGAGGAAGCCAGGCACTTCTCATCATCTGTTCAATACCATCTCTACAGGCGGTGGCAGCATCAGGCCGTTGGGGTGACAGAGGCAGCTGGGTCAGCAAGTGCAGATTTTTACTTGATGAAAAGATGATCCAGAGGTCTTAGGACTGGGCTGGGCTGAAGGTTCACCTTTCAACAACACAGCTCTGTGGATGGACCCTGACTTCAACCCCATTGAACAAATCTTTGTAGAGACAGAAAAATCTTTCTTTAAACCCTGATTGTGGGGCTGAGAGCTGGCGTTTGCACCCTTCCCCTTCTACTTGGCGAGATCACAGCCATGTTATCATGCCACAACACTACTGTATCTTATATCTTTATCTTATACTGTATCTTATAACAGCTTGATAGAAATGCACCTGTTTTGAGGTATTTGTCTTTTTTTTTAAAAAAAAAGGTTTGATTATTGCTTATAATCGATCAGTAAGAGTCACTTTTATCTCTAAAATGAAACAATCAATAATCTTACTGTCATATGATTCATACAATAAAACATTAGCTGGAGGCTGCAGCTGTACATCAAACTAACAAAGTTATCTGACAACAGCAGGCAGCAATTAGAAACTAAAACACAACCAAAAAAATTAAGTTATCATTGCAGGATTGCATGAACTGGAACAACCAGAAAGACTAAAACTATCAATCAATATTGGATTCTGACTAGCTTCTGTAAATACTTTGACTTCACACCATCACAATTACAATTTTGTGGCATTTTAGGTGAATCTAAAAACAGAAGAGGCTTGATTTGCTGGTGTGTCGGAGGGGTGCTGCTGGTAATGGATCACTTGCTTTGATTAAAGCCCCCCGCTTGGCTGGCTCTTTACTGTACATCATAATCTAAAAATGGATTGCTTTGCACCAATGTGGGTCACAATATTCTGCGACAGTGAAGTTAGAAAAGGTACCGCCGCCGCCGCCACTCCCGAGCAAACAGCCCGGCAAATATTACAGCTACCTCGGCAATCGTGAAATGTGCAGAAACTCACTGCCACCAATTTAAAAGTGATTTTCCTACTTCTTTATCCCTCATTCGCTCCTTCCTCTGAAAGCAAAGGTGACTGTGATAATCTCTGCACAACGTGCGGGGCGTGCGGAGCCATGCATGTGAGTTATTGACCTCCGGCTATGGAGGAGCATTAATGACCAGTGTGCCGTGAAACCAGGCTACAGCCCGTGTCCAAGGTGACTGGCACCGCCTCGTCCCGTGGCACACCTGCCTGTGATGGATTGACTTGGCCACAGCGAAGGTCCTCTCCACATTCACACTCCCCATTTGTGTGTGCGGCTTTTAATTGCTGCCAGAGTCCAGGTTCTGCATCAGCCCATTCTGTCTATCACATGTGAAACCACAGTGCTCTCTGGAGCATCTCAGATGCATTTATCATGGCCGACACTCTTCTTCCACACCTCATGCTAATGAATCGCCGAACATTCCCCCCCCACCCACACTAATGATCCTGGAGGAAATTTCCCCCCCTTGCCTCCCTTTTATCACCATCTTGCATCCTCCTTTTCATTCACCTAATGCAGTCTTTCATTTGAGCGCGGTATCAATGAAACATGCCCCCAACATCTCCTCCTTATCTCGTCTGCTCTCTCCCGGATGCTACACTTTCCCTGTATTAGCGATCGAATGGATGGTGTTTAACTCCCACACACTGTACATTCCTGCTCCATTTAAGGGATGAGTTATAGATTTCCCAGCACTCTGCGCAGTGGCTTGAATGTGAGGAAACTGCTAATAACATGCCTAAGTCAGGAATTTGATTTCTGCCTGTCTGTTGCAGCTTTACAAAGATGGAGGAAGGTGGCGCTGAAAACGTGACCGTGATCACTAGACGAGCAATATTAATTGTCAAACTTCCTGTGACTAAATAGTAAAGGGGAGTTACAAATATAGAGAAATAAAGTCAACCGTTGGGTGTTTTCAGTGTCCTTCTGAGTCTTTTGGTCTTCTGTTTTATTGTTTAAATCTAAGCTCCAAACAACAGCAATGATTAACTGTAAGTACAATTAGCAGTTCATTATATAGCAGGTATGACAAACTTTAATCCCATAAATTGCGACTGAAGCGCACATCGACATTCCCATGTCCCAGCACGTGCTTAGCAACTTATGTAACCCTCTCGTCTCTGCCTCTGCCTCGCTGTATTATTTCCCATCGAGGCCAGCTAAGATGCTTTGACCCTGTGTGTCCACATGTCCCCGTCGTCGTTGGAGATGATGATCGATGTTTCGAGTGACATTTCTCAGCTTCTAACCTCTTATCCTATTGATTCCCCGTCCATATATCCTGCTCTGCTATTTTCCAATGAATGGATTTTGTCCCCTGCTGTCCCTGTCTCCACCCATCTTCTATTCCCCTGAAATTCTAACATGAGCTTTCGGGGCCTCTTCCTCCCCCTTTTTTTGTGCTCCATATATCTCGTGCCAACGGCTTAGCTCTGGCTTACATTAAAACCAAATAATACCATTTCTTGAGAGGCTTGCTTGAGAAGTCGCCCTGTAGTTCCCCTTCAGGAGGGACTGTCACCCCAGTTACACTGTTGTACTTCTGACAGGCAAGGAAAAGAAAATTAGCCCTGACAGAAAGTCTCGAGTTGCCAAAGTCTTTGAATGGTTTCCCGACGGAAGTGACGTTTCTATGCGCTCACATCATCACGGCACATTGACTCACTCCTTAATTATAAGCTGTGGGCACAATCTGCGTTGGCAACTTTCTCCCTGGTGAAGAAAGTCTCACACTTCTGTTCAAAGGTTATTTCTGAAGTTGAATCAATTAACGCGCTCAAAAAATAAAAGTTAAGAATTGGTTTTTATTGTACTTTTATGTCAGGAACCAGATAAGAACCCAAATGCGACACACGAGTCTGGCTGAACACCGCTTTATTGTCGGACACAGACAACAGACAGGATTCTCCGGGAAGCGAGCAGAACAGAATAGTCGGGGACAGGCAAGGTGGAGATCGGGCAGAAGGCAGACAGAGTTTACGGGGGAGCAGGCTAAACAGAATGGTCAGGAACAGGCAAGGTCGGAACCGGGCAGGCGGGCAAACAGGAATACGCTGGAAAGTCATCAGGAACGAATAACGATCTGGCAGGGAGCAGGTGTGCCTCCGGGGTAAGAAGAGCGCTCATTAGCGTCCTGATGCACAACAGGTGTGCGGGGCGAGGTGGCTCACGGGCATGATTGCCCGCAGCTGTGACACTTTTATACTTTTGTATTATCCCGTGCAGCATTTCCAAAACCTCCAGACTCTTTGCCGCCTCTGCAGAGATCCCATAAATGCCAACAGAGTGGGGACGTGCGCTCCTTCAAACCGCAGCACCGGAACGACATGTCGCCGCTAATATGATTGCAAATGTATGTAAAATGGATGCATAAGCAGAGAAAAGGGGCATGCTGAAGCTCTTGCGGTTTTCCAGTCGCCCTAAAGAGGCATAATAAATCTGCACTTTTGCCCATTTAGCTAAAATGCACACTCAGGCATAGTTTTAGCCCACAAACATCCTTCCATCATGTTACATTTTTGTAAATCACAACATGTTGTTTATTCTCTGCACAAAAGCCAGGATAACATTATTGGCTTCTTTTATCTATCTTTACAATTGCTTCTTATGCAATGAAATTTCTAAATAATTTACAGGGGGAGAGGGCATTGATAGGGCACAGTGTCGCCTAAAGGAGCCTAATTTGGCTCTGTAAGTTAAAGAAATGTATTAAATTGCTTCTACACTTGACTTCCTCATTAACAGTCATAACCATTTACAGAACAAACAGTTCAGTTGAGATGTGACTGAGGAACGTTTAGGAACCATTTGTTTTCCATAAACTCCCTTTCTTCCCCTCTTTATATGTCCAAGGGCTGTCCACTGAGTGTGGGGGCCAACGGCACCAGATTGGATTCCCAAACTGTGTCAATTGTTCTTCTGTGTTCAGGTTTGACACTCCGAAGGGTCTCCGAATGATCTCAGTATTCCTCAGCTGCGTCTCCATTTGTGAAGCATCAATCCCGTCAACGCTCGAGTTGCGCTCAAATGTTACACTGCTGGAACCAAATAATGGTGGTTTCTATGGTGTCACTGAGCAACACCACCTAATCTAAAGGCCTAAAGCAGCACCAACAGTCTCCCTTTAATGTCTAATAAAACCACAACGGTTGTGGGTTTATGTAAATGTGGATCTTAAAATAAAACAGCCCAGGATTTATTAGAGATGGACAGGCAATGGTTTCCTTGATGCTCCACTGCAGAAGCTCTGCTTTCTGCACTTTGTGTTACAGCCCTTTGAATCCTTATTTTCTAAATTCCCCATGTCTGAAAACTGTCACTTTAATTAAATAGCACTGTCAGTCACTGACAGGCGTACTGCTGCAGAGGAAAGAGTGAGTTTGGTGGTTCAAAGGCTAAATGCAGAGTTCAAAGCTTTGGATTGGTGCGACAAGCTTTGAACATTTTTCATGAATGACCAGCTAATATGCTGATCCACGTGCCAACATGCCAGCACGCGTGACCAGAAAGAATTTCAAATCTTTTAGACCATTTGCGATTTGCCGCCCACTGTGCATCAATCAATAGAAAGAAATATCTATAAAATACATTTCCCACATGGGATCAGATTGCAGCGTAAAGTCTGTGACAGACATGCCCATCTCTGTGATAATCACACACACACACACACACACACACACACACACACACACACATACATACACACACAGAAGGACAGGATGCCCTGTCACATTATAAACACATATAAACACAACTCAAGAATAACTGGAAAGCAAGACAGGGAAACCAAGGTGACAAAACTCTCTTCATAGTGAAATTTTCTGGGATGTAGAGAACCAGTAACATGTTGTTACTGTGAGGATGGATGGATGGATGGATGGATGGATGGATGGATGGATGGATGGATGGAAAGATGCAACAATGCTGTCATGACCAATGACTTTTTGGTGTTTTGGGTTTTTTTAACCTTTTTTCAACCCTTACTGTAGATTCACGTCACAAAATACCTCGTTTGTATCCTCATGTCACCCACATTAGGGTAAAATTTAGTTACCAGCTGCCCAAAAATAATAATGCAAAAAAAAAACCATTTAAATAAGAGGGAGAGAAAACCCCATCTGGACCCAAACTCTGCTGTTTTAATGGTAACCAGGACAAAGAGAAGGGAGCACTCAGAAGCAGGAGAGAGAACATTTGGGAAGGGGGCCGTTGCGATTACACCCCGGAATTTTAGGAAAACACTGCTGCCCCTTATGAAAGAGAGCAGCAGGCTAAATAGTCATAAAGGAGGTATAAATTATACTTTCGATGGGTTTGTATTTTTCTGTTTTAAATTCTGCTGTGCATGTTCATGGCTTTGGTGTTTTTGCATTTTAATTGACCTGCAGTTCATGTATGGAAAGTATTCTTTTTAATAGCTGTATTGTTGTGAATTAATCAGGTATTGGAGTTTCCGTGCACGTCAGGTTAATTATTCCATACTGCTTTTCCATACCCACACATGCTCATGTAATTACTGTGCTTGTAAATGTTATTCAGTGTGCATAATCCAGCATTAAATATTTGCACCTTCTAAACAGCTCATCGACAGATGTATTTTGTTCTACGCAGCCAGAGAGGAATATGTTTTCCATCTGAAAAACTTGTTTCCTCTGAGTTTCACCAGAAAAAGAAGGCGTATTAGGAACAGAGATCCTCATCATAAAGGGTAATTATGTCAGTGCTTTCAGCAGATACGCTGGGATATTTTGCACTTGATGGTTGTGCGTTGAAATGCTGAAATGCTTTTTTTTTGTTCTCCTTGCATTTCAAGAAATGCAGACAATCCTTGAACTGGGGGCCACTGAGCCATCAGCACACCATGCAGCCATCCAATGACCCAGCTACACTGCTGGGCAAAGCATCTTCTGATGGTACTTTGAGCTGTGTGGCTTCCAGCTTCTCCCTTTCGCTTTGTGAATTTTTCATCTTCAGTGTGTGTGACGGTGCTTAACACAACGCTCCTCTTAAGTACAGTCATATTTTGCCATCATCCAATAAAAAGTACAAGTTTTAGCCAGAAAAAACCAGTACAAGGGGAGAAAACGGGGGTTTGATTCTGAAAAGCTTTGATCTGGAAAGTCTATGTTATTTGTCGACTTCAATTTCCTCAAGGTGGGTCTGGAATACAAAACACATCTTTCTGACTGGAGCGTGTGTGTGCTTTTTCCCCTTCCTATAGAGCTCAGGGGGTGATTTATAAATGTCAATTAGCTTGCAGGATCTCCGACTGCCTTCGTGATTGCAGAGCAAAGCAGCAAACATGCTAATTGTGGCTTCACAAGGCGCCGAGGAATTGTTAAGTCTGATATGAGTTTAGCTTGGCTGTGCAAAACTTCACCAAACTGTGCAAAACTTTGCCATAAAAATCAAATTATACAGCCACGCTGCAAGGATGTGTTTAGGTTCCGTTAAGTGCTCCACAGTGTGGAAAATGGTACCACAAGGAATTAGCATCATGCGCGATTAGCTGCAGAGAAGAAATAATTCACATAATGAGGAAATAAACAGTGTAACACAAAGCCAACAAGCTGGCTCCCCAAGTAAATGAAGCATGTTTTAAAAATGTCTTACATGTTACACACTTGTGCTTCATTTATGATTAGGCGATTAATCTGCAGCGCTAGACTGAGGAATTTAGATCTCAGACTTTTCATTACCAAGCTGGGGAACAGCGGAGCTTTCTAAATTAGTGCGGCTGAATTGAACTGATTATAATGTACATCCAAATATGATTCACCCCAGTCCAGCATGTGCTGTCAGAGCAGAGCATTCACACCGCACAGTGGCACAAACTATATGTAAGTCATTTTTTCCTCTAAAAAAGAAGCGTGTAATCGGTGTTTCTGCACGGTTTCTCCTTTAGAGTTGTTTTCTTTTTCTTTTGATGTTTAAAAACATGGGAAAATGGAACAGACAGAAGGGACAAACAAAAAACGGGCCTAGAGAACGAGAAGGCAGGCGCGATGAAGGGAAGGTAGGCAGATCCTGAACAGAGCGAAAGCAAACATTATGTCTTCTGTTTCCTCAAGCAATCCGTGGTTCCGCTTCTATTAACCTCCACGATGACAAGAAGAAAACAAGCGGATACTCCCCTCTCCTGCACCCAGCGGTGCACGAGCTGCTGAGGTGGAGAACGTATCACAGGCGACACAGATTAGGAGTCAACAGGGTTCCATTCATCGGGGTGGATACAGCTGGAGGGCCGATTAGACAACCGGAGCATGGGTGAGGAAGGGGACGCCCGATGCTATCAGAGCCTCTCCGACTCACTCGCTCGCTGGGAACTCTGCAGACTAGCGTGAAATTGGGCAAGCTCCCTTAAAATATGCCGCCCTGTGTGTGATATCCGTGTTAGCGTAGAAGAAATCAGCAGATGTGCAATATGAGGACACCTGCAGGTCTTTAGAGGTTCTCCCAATTCAAATTCCATCGACCACTCTGGCAACTGCATACCAAGGTTGAGTTCAGAGGATTGAGCCCATTTGAAGACATTTTTTTGTTTCTCACATTGAGGCGTGACTTAATCTAGTCACTTTTAGTTTATATATCTCAAAATATCAGGGATCAGAACCATTGCTAATTTGGGCTAATCTGTTCTGACTCAGTTTATGTGTTCAACACTGCACAAGTTCCTTTATTATTTTATTAGTGTGCATCTATTTGCATTCGCGATTGCGATGGAGACGTGTGTACACATGTATCCGAGCAAGCTGGGCCTGGCTTGTGCAGGGACTGTGGTGGCATTTTAATCCCGTTTTCTGGTCCAAGAGCAAATGCTTTTGATGCATTGTCCTTATTGCAAGGTAAAGAATGCCCAATCTCCTGTCCATCAAGGATGTTTGTGCTAGGCCACCTAAATCAGCAACGTGCCTTCAAGAATTTAAAGTCCTGCTTGCTATTAGTGGTACTTAAGCATAGACAGGTTTATTAAGCAAACTGAATGCAAAAGGGGACCTTAAACCCACTTATTGTCGATTCATCTACTATTCATTAATTATGTTAATATCAGATCTAAGACAAGATCCACCACAATTGTCTATGGGAAAACAGCAAGATCTGATAAACTTAGTATTCTCCTGCTTGATTAAATAAACAAGATGTTTTCTGACAGGCTTTCTTTGTGTTAAATACAATTATGTTGTGTATTTGTTTTGTTTTTTTCTAGATTAAGAATGTACTCTCCTGTGATCCAACTGATGGGAGACAGCAAAAACAAAACCGCTGCTAATAGAAAATGGATATCTCAGGAATATACTTTCCTTTTAGTCTCCATTTCGAAACTGTGCTGTCTAAAGTGATGTCACTCTGACTGCAGATAGTATAGTGTTATAGATAGTATAGTATAGATAGTATATAGATAGTATCTGCCTTTATATACCTGGGAAACATTTAATAAGTTCCTTTTTTGCTGATTTTGACTCTCAGCCAATCATTTCCCTCCAAATCAGTGCCAACAGGAAGTGGGTCAATTTGACCTTTCATGTTTCCAGACACATTTGACCTGTCAGAATGGATAATGCTCTGATTTCCTTTTTCTAAGAAAGGCGAAATCCATTTTCTCTCCATCTACCCTGTTGTTTTTTTTTCTCCAGGCTTAAACTTAAGCAGTGCCACAGTGGATGCGAGCGTTATCATCATTGTTTCATCCGCAACCAGGCTTTGATGCAAAGATCTGAGGCCCACAATAAACAAAGCAGGAAAAAGGTTCAGGCTCCATAACAAAGAAACACTTGTGCAACTGGTTATGATGGAGTGGGGGGAGCAATAACTGATGCTCCCTTTGTCTCGGTGCATAATGCCTCAGCATTAAGCACATATACGCTGCATAAAAATGAGTTCATTTAGTTCTATCATTCAATTTTAGTCTGATGTAACGAGTCCCTAAGATGAAAAGAGGAATATTAGATTGAAAGCACCATCATGCATCTGTATTTGCATTTGAATGATCTTGGTTTGAGCCCGTTGACCCAATGAGCATGAAAAAACCACACAGCCTTCTGCATACTCTAAGGGGAACTGTATGTGTATAAAAGCAGGCAACAATAAGAATTGTGCCCGTAAAGATCCAACAGCCTACCTTTTACCTGCTCCTCTTGAGGCTCTCTTACTGCTTCAAAGGGAAACATGAGAGACAGCGCCGCTAAAAGCATAGTTTTGTGTTGGTGCAGTGTTGACAGCGTGGGATGATGATTGATTTACCACATGTACTGTACGTGTCTTTGTGCCAACATTTTTTTCTTTTTTTACATTTCCATTAACTTTAACAGCCCAGATGTCAACCTCATCAAGCAATTTTAGGCTGATTGTTATTAGTTACGTTTGATGTAAGCTGGCAACATACGTGGATTAAATCATTTATCGACTCCATCGACTGTTCTGTTCACTGTTCACAAACTTGGAACTGGGTTTCGGAGGAGCAGTCACTCCACTGAAGATACACCCTGGTTACCACCCTCACCACTAGGGGCAATATACAGCACCCAAACAGCTGCCCTCGTACTGTGGGAGCAACACCACTTACTGTAAATCCAGAATCAAACCCAGGCCTAACATTCAATTCCCCTCAAGTGAAAACCAGTCTCTTCAGATTTTGTCTTAAACTGCCCGCCGTAAATGAACCTTACCGAATGTCGGCCGTCCTGTTGAGCAAGGTTCAATCAGGCAGAAGAAGCTCATTAGCTTAACAAGATCTAATTATTGTCCAACAGAGTAGGCGTGAGGTACGAGCCCGTCCACACTTTTTGAAGCTTCCATACAGTTCCTTTCACTTTTCCGTGACCTCAGGCTGCCCCTGCAGAATAGAGCGACAGCATAAACCGCCCACACGTGGTTAAAGAGGAATGCTACAGCAGCATCGGGCGAGCATGAAAATGCACGCTGCAGAGGTTTGGAAGACAGCGTCAGGTCCAATCATCATATGCACCCGTCTGAGCGTGCGTTTTGCATCTGTGCAGTTCAAAAACAGGAAGATTTAACCAGTGTGCCATGATTTCCAAAGCTACGAGTGGGCGCCGCTTTCAATGCGTCAGCCTGTTTTCACTGGCAAAAGCCTGTTTCCAGAAACTCATAATAACTTCATTGAGAATGAATCATTCTGTCTAGATTGACATCATACAGACTCTATGCTGATCCATTATATCACAATAGTAAAAGTCAAATACATCTGATGTGCAGTCCGGGGTTATATGTGGTCAGAACAAAGAACCTTCAGTGGAAATGGGTTTTCTGTCATACACTGGAGGTTTTTTTCCACTGTGCCATCCTAAATCATCCCCCACCTCCATCCACTAATTAATCTGTTCTCTGGAAACTGTAATGGCTGTAAAGTGTCAGGTTTAATCCCGTCTCCATTGTTCAAACTTGAATCCATTCAGTTGTTTGTGCATGAATGAACCAAATCCCTCCCATTAGAGCTCCGTCAAAGCACCAAAGGTTTGTGCTTTCAGAGGTATGTTTTTTTGTTTTTTTTTTAAAGCCGCTCCTTTGTATCGTAGCCCAATTCTGCAATAGACCTCAAAAAACAACGGCTAAATATATAAAACCTGCTTCAGTGAAAATATATTGAGACAAGTCAGTGTAATTGAACTCAACTGGGTTTTCTTGGTAATATATGACTCAGAAACCATAATATATAGGTGATGAGAGGCCTCACGCAACCCTTTTGGTTAATTTAATAATTTTCAATTTTGCGATAGTTGTGAGCTTTACAGAAAAAGAAGATACATTTTCTTTTCTGTACCATATTCTGTGTTTTCTTCAGTTGGAAGACAGGAAAAAGTGGTCGTGATGAAGAGTAAAACACACAAGCAATGCAGTCATTGCACCTGGAACAGGAGAACAATGTCGGAGAATCTGCTGATGCAGATTTGTTCCACTGCCGTCCTCACGAGACCGTTAAAGGAAACACTCTCACTTGACCCTCTGATTGGATCCCTCGGCGACAGCATGTGTTTCGATCGTCACACAGTAACGACTGCTATACGTGTATACTGCACGTATAATATACATGTACATGCGACAGTTTTGAATGTGATGTCACCCAGGTGACAACAACAGCAAAAATCATGACAAAGAAAAGAAAAACAAGTTACAGAGTATTGCTCACATGACCTTTTTGTTCCGCTCTATCGCTACAGTGTTAATGAGCGTGAAGTAAACAGCACATGTTGTCTTGTGATGCTTATAAAATACAAAACACGACAGGCGGTTGCCACATTTCTGGTTAGTGTCTTCGTGTACATGTTGGTGGACACTATGAACGAGGAGAAGCCGTGTCTGCTAGGCTAATGCTCCTCTTCTCCTGGGTTTTGCTTCACATCTTGTTCAGGGGTTAGTCAATTAGTGCCGAGTAAACCTCAAGCCCCACCCAGGAGTTTTTCTGGGCCGATCTACAGTAAGTACCCTAGAGCAGGGATTTGGTAAAGCCCTGTAAAAGTTCCTGTAAATGGCCGTAGGGAGCAGGTTTCTGTAGTGAAGACACGGTTTGGGTACCCTGCCATTCCTGCAGTGTAAACCCTAAAATAATGAATTTAAATTTTAAACCAGCCTGGTGTAGTTTAGATATACTTTTGATATCAGCTATTGGTGTTTGTTTAGCTACTTATTGGCATATTTTGAGATCATCTTCAGCTTCCTTCTTGTCGGATTCATTTTTTTTGATAGTGAGCAGATTAGTCAATATTTCTCTTTGTAGAAAAGGATGTTTTCTAACAGGGGGACCGTGGTTCAGTGGGGTGCCACCGGCGGCCACGCAAGACGCGCAGCGTGTGGTGATTAATCACACTGTGACTCCGCGTCTCTTGGGCCTGTCAGCGACTCTGGCCGCATGAGGTCTGGGAACATCTGGGATGTCTGGGTACATCGGTCGTGGGGAGGGGGGGGGCTCATTTGTCTCGGGGCGACAGCGAACAGACGTTCTGCCTCAATCTCCCAACACCCCCTCCTACAAACACACAAACACCCTTCTTACCTTCAAGGTCCCTGCAGACACAGCTCGGACAAAAAGTGAACACACTCACTACATGACACGTAACACTCCGAGGTGCAGTGAACAGAGAAAAGCAGTGTCTGGGGACTGCACATCAATGACAATAAGAACCAGCCCCCACAACGCGTCTGTTGGTGAGCTATCAAGAACAACAGCAGCATGCTGGGTGTAGGGAATAACTCCTGACACGTTGCTTTAACAGGTGCGGCCCGAGACGCAGCTTAAAAATGAAACTAGCGCTAGAGCAAGAGCCTGACATAGATCTTAGCCTTGAGGCGGCACATTTGATGTGATTTGGTTTATTTCTGAATTAAAACAGAAATCCAAAGGATGACATGCTAAAGCAAAATACGTATTTCCATCATGGCCCTGGTGTTAGCCACACGCACTAAATAGTAGCAAACTGAACCTAAAAAGACCTATGGTATTAAGGGGAGACATGACATGAAACCAAATAAATGAGAATTGGAGGGCCGGAAAACACGTAGCACCCGGCAAGTGAGAGCTGACTTAAAAGGGAAACATACAATGAGGCATCTTTGATGCTCTGGCTGCTGAAAATACCCTCAAATCAAAGCTTGAACCACTGTCATACACTGCATATGTCACTGATACGATAGAGCAGGATATTGTCATTTGCATGACTTTTTTTCTTGGCCTGGTCTTGTGGCTTTTATTCAAATTCCGACTGCAACAAGGACAATTTCGTGTAAATGCATGAATGAATGCATGATGATCCCTCCCACCCGATTAGGATCAAGGATTATTTGCATTGCTCTGTTTACTGTAACAAACCAGCAGTATAACCGGTTGCCAAAGAAACGGATCTTCATGCCGCTGACCCATATATTAGGTTATGAAATATGCAGTGCAGCATCTTCACAAACGCATCCAGTGGGCAGGCTTTCACCCATTAAAACAATCTGTCGAATTACTCATGCGACGCGCCAAATCTTCCACTTCAGGCATTGTGTCCTGTAGCTTATTTTGTAAACATGGACCTGATTATATCTGCACCACAATCCGGGTGATTCACACTAAATCAATTCAGGGGAGATAAGATGAAGCGGTGCCGGCGAAGGTAATGCAGATGAGGTATTTTGGGCCACAAAAGGACCGACCGATTATACCGTGGACCCCGCACCTGTTCCAGGAATCCTGCTGCACAGCCGAGATAGGCGAGCCGCGCTCTCACTCGCATGTGACGGCATGATGAATGGATGCCCACGGGGAGGAGAGGACACGGAAGCAAGGATGAAAGAATCACACTTTATACGGCCCATGCATGAACTGGCTTTGAGCACAGGTCCCTTTTCCTTTTTTTCCCTCTGATCCAACGCCAATCACAACATCTGGAACAAGTCTCAGACAGCGGCTAATGGAATGTTACTTTTGGTTTTAAGCCTCTCCCGCTGGTACTTTAAATTCTGCTTAATTCAGAGCTTCTGGTACCTTTGCAGGCATCTGAACAGAGACCCTCAAACAGGCACGGCTCCCCAGTGATGGAGGGTGAGCTGGTGAAGATTAGCTGGACAGGTTAGGCTTTATGGGCATTGTTATTTCAAACAGAATGTATGCACAATCACACACACACACACACACACACACACAAACACACTTTATGTTTGTGGATTGGCTGAAGCTAGAGCAGGATGTGACGTGGAACCCAGCAGAAGAGGAGCATTAGCTGAGCAGACACTGCTTCTCCTCATTCATAGTGTCCATAATAAGTATTTTGATACTATATACAGTATATCACAAGCTGATACTTTAGCTGTAAATACTCTTTCACCTGGATAAATTACAGTTAATAAACTGCTCTAAACACATCCAGTCGAGTGGGCTCAGAATGAATAGCGTGTGTCATGCTGTTATTCTCAGTCTCATTCTTCCAGTTTAAATCACTGGGACCAACATATGTCTGCACAGAAACAGAACTTTCCTGGCTGTGCTGTGGTAAACACAACTTCATCAGGCAGCAAGCAAACTCTCATCAGGTCAGCTAAGTGGAGATAAATTCAAAGCCTTCATATACAGCGCCAAGGTTCACACGCTCACATTCAGGAAGAACGGATTTACTCAGCTTCAGATACCAAATTTGACATTTTGTACAAATCTCTGAAATAATGAACATAGCTTGAACAGATGGAACCATAGGACAGTTTGACACGTGGATAACCAGAGGACACAATGTTCCCTCCTCCAGTTCAATCTGATAGAACATGTGAACAGTTCTTGACCGTTCATTGAAAATTAGACATTTCGGGTTAAATTGAAAGAGAAAGCTGTTTGGGCAGCCATATTCTGAGATTCGTGCCATTTTGCTCCACAGCATGACTTGCAAAAATTCCCATTTTTGCCCAGGAACACAATGGGTTTGCCATCCAGAGGATAATACTTGGCAGTGTCTGGGAGGTAAAGGTTTACACCAGAATATGAACACAGGCAGACAATTTACAACACTGCAGAAAAGCAGAATAAATCAACTGCTCCGATGTTTTTGGGTGTTTCGCATTTTAAAAATACTGAAATCATCCAGAACCTCTGTTAAAAATGAAGCTTATGACTACCGGTAAGTCATTAGGAGGATTTTCTCATGACTACACCAGGATAAACAGAACAACGGTCCACAGAGCCGTTGGACTGAGCATCGAATAACATATCCAAAGTATTTCTTTATTATGGGGTTATTTATCATAAACTGTCACTTCATGGTCTACCTTTTTAACTGGGCTTATCATTTCCAAAAGTAACTGACTGATTAGCACATTTACCCTTGGCAGGGAGAGCTGGAGAAAGAGTCTGATTCAATTTAACAGGAATCACATGATTAAAGCATTATTTTTTTTGGAGGCATAAATATATGATTAAAAACAACATAAGAATATTAAAGGTACTAAAACTCAACCCGGCGTATGTATTACAACATTCAATCAATATGAGCTCTTATTCATATGTTTCTATAGATTCAATTAGTGAACAAGACAATGTTGCCAGATTGGACCATTTTATTAGTCTCTATTTGGGGTATTTGGGGCTGGAGTGAAAACATCTGAGCTTTTAAAGCATCACTTTATGGCTTGGTTGGGTCTCACTACTACTTCTTCCTCCTCTTCTTTTTTCAGCTCTTTCCTTCAGGGGTCACCTCAGAGACTCATCCTCCTCCATCTCCCCCACATCTTCATCGCTGCCACCTCCTGCTCTGCCTTCTGTCTCCTCCTTAGTGTCACTGTCTCTATAGCATACAGGATCTTTGGTCTGACCACCATCCTCTAGACCTTCCCCTTCATTCTAGCTGACACGTTTCTATCACACAGCAAAACCTGATATGTTCCTGCAGCCTCGTCTCCACAGGCTCCATCGTTCTGGACCGCTGACCCTCAGTACATACTGAAATCCCTCACATATATTAAGTATGAATCCCAAATGTTTGACTCTTTCTTAGCCTGCCCTCAGTATTTTGATAATCATGAAAATATAAACAGCAGTGGAGAACAGGCTCGCAAACAGCAGCTACACAGGCCTTTCGTTTTGCAGTAAGTGGGACTGTGGGATGTTGTATGTGGATGGATGTGAATGTTCCATCCTGACAGTAATCATGTCTGGGACCAGGGTTGATGGATTTCAGTTCAGCGAGTTTGCCAACAGAAAATACACAGAATGCAAACATCACACACTTCTATCCTCCTTGAACTCATTTTGAACCTTGCATCCCTTCAATTAATCACATGAGTGATCCAAAGAGCAGCTGCATTTGGGCTATAAAGCACATGGTACTGGAGTTGAATTTTGTTTTGCTTTTGTTCTTTTGAAAATCAATATCTAATCTTTTTCTGTCAGCCCTCCCCGATTGCTTTATGGATGCACTCAGTGGTTCTCTGTGGAATCTCTGCCTAGTGTCCTTTTCTACTTTATCCAAGCTCAAACAGGCTAAGACGCGTCCAAACGCGGGCACGCCGACGCACACCCGATACAACGTGGTTACCGACATGTCTGTGAAATGCCTCTTGTTTCTGTGCATCAAACTGTGAACGACTGGCCTTTCATTAATCTTCCAGTCCCCCGTGCAGACCTCGCCTAATTACAGTCACAGTTTACCTTTGTGCAGGAATGCCTGTTGAATCATTAATGACTGCCCTGTCGCGCTCCGTTTAGGTTTTGACAGCGGGCACCAGCAGAGGCACATATTGGCTAACAATACAACAGTGGACACGGCAACACAACTTACAAACAAGACTAATGCGTCATCTTCTATACAAAAGCTTCAGTGTTCTTGCTATTCAATAAAAATGATAAGGCTCACCCCGTTCTAATTGAAGTGAGCAAATAATTCATGCTATTATTCCGTTTAGATCACAACCAGTGCTGATCCTCCTTACTTACATAAGCAAAAACGCTTCCGAAGTAAAGCCCAAGTCGCATCTAATTTGTGAATTCTCCCATCAGTGGCCTATTGTGCCTCGATAATGGAGTGCATAAAATCCCTCCCGTCCATACCACAAATAAAAAAGCAACAGACGCCGTTCCCAAACCCACACATGCGTTCCACCCACCCCTCAACAACAGGCAAATCCGCAGAACTAAAATTCAATTTTCGGCGAGCCATCCGCTCGACGCCGCACGACGCTCAGGAGGGATTGCCGTTAAAGCGAATTAAAGGTGATTTATCCACCAACCCCAGTGGCTGCGCTGTGGAGAGAAGAAAGGTCGGGGGCCTTTCCCAGAGAAAATCTGTCTCCGTGTCATGACTCATCATGGCCACGCTAATCTCGACACCAGTCTGACTCATGGCAGATTGCCAGGGATTGTCCCCCCACTCGGTATTTTGAAGCATTTCCTTTAATAACCCACATGATGGGTAGAGGCGACGCTCTCCCAGAGAGAGAAAGAAAAGATTAATCTTGAACGTCAAAAATATTTGAGATATTTACGACACGGTTGTTAAGGACAGTCCACGCTTCAGGGTCCAGATCGGTGCGATGAATTCCAGTCTGCAGCTTATCTCATCGCACTTTACATCCTGTTTGTAATATAAATTGGCCTATATATCATGTGTCAACACCGCATTAAAGAAATGCATCAGTATCCAAACTGCAATGCTAAGTTATATAACTGTTCTGCTTTCACCAGCACTCCTATATATATATATATCTATATATATAGATATATATATATATATATATATATAGATATAGATATAGATATAGATATATATATATTGGTTTAGCTTTTATTAATGAAAGAAAAAAACTTTTAAACAAAGTTTAATGCATGAAGGTCACTGGAACTTTAAACTTTAAATGTGACCAAACATATGTATCCTCAACTCTCCCCTCTCGTAGGTCAGTGATGATGTCATTAACCCATTTTTTTCTCTCCCTCTCCTCTGCCTCTCTCTGTATCCATCTACAGGTATCACTGACCCCATAGCTGTGCACTGACCTCTGACCCTGCTGACCCACTCATCTCTTATACTGACAGCTTATTGTAATTGATGTATCTCCATGTGTGTCTCTCCTCTACCTGTCCTCCCCCTTCTCCTCACCCTCTGCTCAGCTAGGTCCCTCCATATGAGCCTGGTCCTGCTCAAGGTTTCTTCCTGTTTAAGGGGAGTTTTTTCTTGTCACCGTCACTTGATGGGGGTCAGGCGTCAGGAGTCAGGAGTCTGTAAAGCACCTAGAGACAATCTTGATGGTAGCAGATACTCTATCAAAAAAGATGAATTGATTTGATTAGGATAGAGGACCTTTTTCACCAGTACCGGGTGCTTGAAATCTTTGAGTGTAATGTTTGATCTAAAAAACAAGATATTAGTCATTTGTGGCTTTCATTGGATTGTTGTTGCTTTACTTGCGCATGGTTCATGAGTTGCCTTCTGTTTGCCACAGGCAAAATTCACTTGCAACAAACAAATCTTGTCATGCACGTGAACAGTAATTAAGAGTTAGAATAGACATTTGGATGGGATGGATGTGCAGACGGATTGATTTATGGCTGTAATTTGGAGGAGACCATGTTCATTTTGGCAACAGCAGTTTAAAATCTACCAGAAATGTGTATCCTGAACCAGACATGTAAGAAAACCATTGGCAGGGAGAGTACTCTCTATAAAATACACAATTTAGTGGAAGCTAGGTGCACAAAAAATACACAAGCAAAGGCCTGGCGCAGGGAATTGTAATACATCATGTTCTATGAAACGTGTAACATGCAACACAATTAAAGGAACGTTTACAGCAGGGAAGCTAACACAAGCGGAGTTTATAAGTTTAATGGCTCGCTGACAGGAGAGTAGAACCAGTGGGGGGGGAGGAGCCTCGGATGAGGAAATGACCAAGTCGAGTCAGCCAAAAACCACTGTATTAGACATTCGAACATTTAAGGTGTTCTAACTGACAAAATGTCTACAGGTGTTTAAACTTATCCTCTAAAACACAACTGTTTCAATTTCCTGGACAGTGTACAGTCAATGACAGCTGTTCTATTCAGAATTACAACGAAGAGACAAAGCCATTAATACAAATGGGGTAATAAAGTTAAATGTTCCAGAACTGGTTTGAATTAATCATTTCTTCGTTTTTTTGTATATCTGTGCAATGTGTTTTAGTGTCCATCAACTGTAGACACAATGACGGCATTCAAGAACAGTACACAACATGTACGGTGAAACACAAACTCTTCCAGTCATGGCCTGTCTCCAGTTTGTTAGCCAGAGCCAGAAGGGTCCCTGCTCAAGGTTTCTCCCTGTAAAAGGCAGCTTTTCCTGCGTGTTTCACTAAATTCACTATTTCACAAATGCACATTAATCTCAATCATGCGTTTAAAATGACTGATTATCACATTCTGTAACAATTAGTCTTGGTGTCCCACAAGGCTCTGTGCTTGGACCAATGATATTCATTGCACACATGGTATATATAAGTATATAAAAGTAAACAGTACAGCATAAGCCCGGGTATGTCCTAATGACTTTATAACACTAGTGCTTTCTTTGCTCGTAAATTAAGTAAAACTTATCTTTTAAATGTTTGAGAAGTATCGCTTTAACCACCATAACTTGCCATTTGATGCCAGATAAAATAGATATACTACTTCTTACTACTTTCTGTCTCTCTGATGTTGTTAGAATGTTCATCTGACTGTTTTTGTGTTTTGTGTTTTTGTGTCTCCTGAGTGGATTATCTTTTCTCAAGGAATGTCTTTGATTTGAACTGATGACATGTCGACGCATTTCTAAGTTATGCACCATACAGCAACTTTGGAAGTGGAGAGGAAAGACTTCTTTAAAGACGACTGTGCCCTGAACACAGGAAGCTGACATCAGGATTATCCATCTGTCAACACATCCTGCTAAAGTGCTAAAAAAAACAATGGAAGCCATCAGCTGTCACCAGGAATGTATTGTTTGTCATATTGCTGGCATAAGGTAAATAAGTATGTCAGGCTGAGAACAGTGAGGAGAAATTGAGGCTCCACAGTTTTGATGTTTCCCCTATTGAAGTGTAAGATTGACAACAGTGGCAGTATGTTAAGGCTATGGCATCAATCCATCAAATAAAATAACGCGGATGTGTGAATAAATGATATTATATGAAGCTCTAATATGCCGTAATATCCTGTATATTTATCTTCCACACGAAAAGTTAGGGTTGTGTTTTTTATAAGAATGGGGTTTTTTGTTTGTTTTACTTTGGGATTAAAATACCACACACACTGCATGTAAGACTCAAGAGAGATACTGGACATGTTCGACTGCTTGGGAGTGGAGAAAAGTTTATATATTTATATATAGTTTATATATTTCTTTGTGTTGGTCATATTGTATTTCAAAAACAAAAATGTAAGTTGATTTACCTTCACTCTGGTCATCAGGTTCATATAGAGACTCACAGGGCCTTCAGGTGTGCTACTGCTAAGCTAATGTTTTACTGGGGGAAGGAGAGGAGAGGAGCACATTCATTTACCTTTTTTTATTAATTTGAAATAAAATATTTATTTCCTAACTTTCAAAGGCAAAAGTTATTTACGATTAAATCAACCATTGTATCATGCACAACAATAAATAAAGTTTATATTGATGGTGTTGTGCTGACAAATTCCCATCCCCCGAAAATTTAATATTCAGTGTTAAAAAAAAATAACAGCAGTAAAAAGTGTCTTTATAGTCTGCTGAGCCAGCAAAGCGGGCCTTGCAAATTCACTTTCATTTTCATCTTTACTTTAAAAACATGGGCAGCTCTGCACCGCCTTCAGCATAAAGAAGCCATATCTTAAATCTACCATCAATCTCTGCAATTTGCAGCTTTATAAACTTGGCAGCAGCTCAGAGAAACAAAGACAAAGGAGGATAAAATCCCTGCTAAAAACACCGCTGAATTGTGTCTTGCCACTCTGGTCGGTTGCGTTTATTTTGCATACTGTTTGTTCTGGTTTCGGGAACACTTTAGGGAACACTTATTCTATTGGGCTAATTGAGCTTCCCTGTTTGGTAATTTTTCTAAAATTAACTACGAACCAAAGTAGACGCACCTTTCACCCCGGGGGCCGTTTGAAATGCCAACAATGAAACCAGGACTTGTCTGTCAGGATAAATTTAGGCTTTAATGATAAATCACAGAGCATGTGGGATGGAGAAGGCACCATCCACGTGTTTAAAAAGCCCTCCACAAACCGTGATGGAGTGTAGCATTATTAACTGCTACATTGACTGAAAATGTTACCGACTCAATGAAAATGCAGCCGTTTAAAAGAGTAGGATTTTTTTTTACTTGCTCTCACGCATTCACAGAAAACCTCAGCGACATCAGCCATTTATTATAATTCCAGGCCTGTGCTAGCTGGGGCTAGCCCCATACAACCCTGTTATCAGCATAATAATGAAAATTTATTAGACTTTTGTAAAAGTCCAAGTGGAGTCAGGTACATTTAAAATAAGAATTTGAATGCTTTGTAGGTCAGTGCAACCTGAAGCTTTATTACTAACTATAAAACATGTAAATGTTGGTAAAGAACAATAAAAACACTTATTTTATGCTAATTATCAAGAGGTTAAGGTTGAAAACAAAATGGGTCAGTTAATTTGGATGGTTTGCTAAAAATACAAGAAAGATCTTTGGCAGAAGTGAGCAGAGGGACATCAGCTGCGCAAGCTATAGCTTTCCAATTCATTATCTTTTTTCCCCCGTGCTTTATCTGTGCACACCTCTTTGATGATAATGCGTACTGAAGCATAACACCGCAGAGCAGATTACTATTTCCTCCAAGGTCTTGAGGTTTGCCAGGTTTCTCAGGGAAACAGCACAAAGCTCATCTCTAAGTAGCTCAACGGTGGCTCGTTTGGGCTTTTTTCTTGGTGCTAATGAAATCCTGATGGTGATTAAACATGAACAGCGTAGGATGTTGAAACATCTGGAGGGTAACTCATCTGTTTGTTTGAGGATTTGCTATTGTCGTTTATTTCTGCATTTGAGTCTTTATGGTCTGTGGGATTGCAGATGACATATTTAATCCTTTTGCTTGTTGATGACTCAAATGTCTTTTAGGTGAGCTATCAGTTTAGCACCACTGGGTGACCTCTGACCTCTGTGAGCATGTACAGTAGGCCTCCGGCTTGCTCACAATCATTGAGATAAGGTGGATCGCCCTCTCTGACCCTGACCCTAAAGGATTGACGGCAAGCCAAAGGAGACATTTATCATTTTACGAAGTCTGTAGGGAACTTGAGAAATAGGTGATAAAAGATGAGAAGAGATGACACCAAACGGCCTAAATGTTTTCATGGCGATGAAGAGAAATTCCTGACCATGAACCACTTTTGAAAGATTAGATACTCACATGTGCATCTGCTGCTTCTTTTCTGGCAGCGGCCATTCGGAGACCATGGACAGTGGCATAAAAAAGCAAGAGTCATTACATTAAAGCTTTAACTGAGGGCGCTGCAGCTCTGCAACAGTTTGACAAATTACAGGCAGATTGTGCATCTCACGGCTTCTGAGGTCCAGAGGAGAGCTGTGGAACTACCTCCAGGTGTGAGAGAGACATCAAAATCAAATGCATGAATTTTACAAACGAGGGGGAGACGATGTTCATGTTTAAAGGCCTGCAGTGGGTCCGCTCTGTTTAACACAGCCAAACCGGAGGGAGTTTGAACAGGTTTGACGTTAAATGGTGTGAATCATTGATCAGGTTCACAGCCCGGCAACATTTTCCTTTTCTCGGCCTCCTCTTCTTTGAATGTTACATCAAAATTCAATTGAAGGCTCTATTAAAAACAAATAAACCTCCATGACTAATCGCATCTTCCATATATGGCCAAATTTAGATGATTTGCTTTAAGAAAAATACCTGCCAGCTTTCTGAAGAACTATTAAACATTCTATAATGTTGAACCTGACAGTATACAGCATGTACATTTGATGTATTCCAGTACTTTCAAGTACTTCCTAGTTCTTTTAAGCAAAAGCTGCTATAACACTTTTTAGCAGTTTTCTGTTTGACTTTAGAAAGAAAATTGCCCTGAGTGGCAGTTTTGCATACTCCTCATTATTCTCAGCCGTTAAGATGTCAACATATGCTGGGAAAAAATTAAATAAAATAAAGAGAACCATCCCTTAAGATTGTTGAAGCCCCTCAGCGAGTACCTAAAAAAGACAGGAGACAGTGGTTCTTCAAAATAAGCCGGAGAAATAAGCTATTTAATCTCTTTCTGGGGTTTCTGTAGCAATGAATTCATGAAATAAGAGATTACTTATCAGCCTTGTATGCGTGCTGGCTCTTCAATGTTCCAAGGCTTCTAATCTGGTCACCAGGGGGTTTGACTCCTTTCTAGTGTATTATCCTTTCCAGAACGAGGAAGTAGTGGATTGGATTGAGTCATGAAGCCCACCCAATTTAGGCAGAATTGTAAGAGCAAAAATAATTAATTGCATAAAAACTTAGAAAAGAAGTCAGGCATGGCCACTAGAGTGCAGGGAATGAGATTGGAGGCCTGTGTTAATGAAATATTCCACGTGTTTTTGCATAATCAAAGCCAAATAATAGAGGCTATTAGGACGCAGCTGTGCAGAGATAATATCTATTTCATAATGCTGTTCAGAAATATTGATTTTAATAAGAACTCCCCTGGACATAAAATGAAAATGAAACATTCTACACCTTAAAATGTGCACACTCTGGCTGGTGCCAGTTCCTGTTGGGGATTTGACCGATGAAACCAGATGAAATTTTCAAAGTGGCAAAAGGAAATGAAATAAGGTAACCATGTTTCTAGAAAAATAACTATTCTTTTTGTCTGTTATGCAATATCTGATGGTCAGTAAAGCATCAGGCACCTCTGGTCCTGGTGATTTGTGTTCCTGCCCGTTGAGGGAAAGGTTGGATATTTAAAGCCAGCTCGGTTGCTCCCCTAAGAAAAAAGTCTGTTTGTGAATCCAGGCTTAGCTCTCAGGGCCAAGTGAAGACTTCTGAAGTGGGCACCATCCAACCTTTGTGGATATTTCTTTTTAGGAATTTTCAGCTTCTGTCTCGTAGCTACAGAAACGCAGCTGTTACCCAGTGGTCAATAAGGGCGATGTGTCCTCAGGATGTAGGATCCCAAACACACCTGTATGCCTGGTGTGTTACAGGTGTGGTGTGTAAAACACAATGACACTGTCACATGGGGACAGTGAATAATCTATAAAGGGTCATGAGACTATTCTCTATTAGCTCTTTTCTGGTCCCTTAAATCAGGTCAGAAACCTGAGGGTCCTCTTCCATCGGTGACAGGCTTTTTGTACACCGTCAAGTTAGAATGAAACCAGAACAACCTGAAGTAACACATGGTTTCCACACATTCATTTTAATAGCCCAGAAAGGCAGGAAACCCCTTTTCAATGACTGTCCCTTCACAACTTTTGTGGTAGATCAGAAATCATGACATGCTCTGAACAAGTGTGTCCTTATTGCAGCCCAGCGTGTCCTCGTTTCAAAAATCGGAGGTTTTCCCTTTATGGATGAACTTCCAGGATGTCCCGCTCTGCTTCCGCTGTATCCCGTTGCTCAAGTACCAGCGAGCCGGTGGTAATTTCAAAGCTTGCCACCCAGGCAGCGTGATCCTGCGAGAGTGCCCGCGCCCCCGTAAGTGGGGCTGAATGCTTTATCCCGTGGCATTAGTCGTCCATGTTTGAGTTAATACCCTGGAGTAGAGCCTCTATCTGGAGGCATTAGCGTCTGACATTCTGCTGCTCAGAACGCGAGGGGGGTGAGCCCATGTCCTCTTCTCGCTCTCTTTCCTGACTATTCCTTCTCTCTTTCATCCTCAGGATTTTGATCAGAGTGCCCAAAGTTAGTTCAGAGCCGGAACAAGCGGCAGCGCCACCCAAGTCAGCTGCTCTGTCCAAACACATCTTTTCAAACGGGACTGAGCTTATTAGCCGCCTTTCAGATTCTTTTAACGGGCTTAAGTTATTATTTGCTGTCCTTTCTTTTGGAAAGGATTTCATTTTAATGTCCGATTATGAAACGTGCCGTCTGTTAGGAGTATTTACCGACTTGCGGCTATTGTCAGAGGCTGGATGGTTTTAGATCCCGAAGCATTAGGATTTCATAATCGGCTGCATTTCCATGTAAGCACAGCCCAGGTCTGTCTACAGACTGATGCACTTTTTACACAAACCTTCACACACACACACGCGTACGCACACATGATATGAGAGTAAAGCATCAGTGCTTAAAAACCACGTCATTGTGGTATTTAGAAACAAGCCTTGTTTTAATTTAAAAGTACCGAGAAAGTAAATTATCAGCTTTAATCAAAACTTCGGCAGAGCTGTGGACTAATTACGCAGTTTTTTTATTAGTTTGAAATGAACATACAAGATCACAAGCTCTTATATTTGTATATAAGAGCATCTTCCTCCTGATCTCTGAAATTAGTCTGAAACCTCCAAGGAGGCTCTTTTGTCCCCATCTGCTGCCTAACGCCACTGATAGCATTACCCCACAGATAAACACCCCCCCAACCTGCCCTTCATGTTATCAGGCTGATAGCCTTTGCACCACATTGGAAGCAGTCTCCTTTTTTTCCTGCCGATAACCTCAAGACTGACAAAGAGGGTGACATCGCTCAGGATCTCGGTCACGTTCAAGACGGAAGCGTCATTTCGGATCATCCGCTGAATGTCACCACGTGGGTTCGGTCCTCTGGTGCCAGAAAGTGACCATCTCTAATTCCCCTCAGTACATTAATGGCAAAGAGCAAATATTAAATTAAAATGTTAAAAAAAGAAAAGTAATTGGACCAAATGAGGGCTTTATATTAAAAAGGCAGACTAACACTAATGCAGAGTACGTCCCGCATTCTGTCATCAGTGTTCTTTTCATTGTGAATGATGAAAGAGACCAAGGCTGTTTCATTCAATTATCTTTTTCCTTTTTTTCCCATTTACCCGATTAATCTTCTTGCATGAAGTGTAGGTTTATGCATTACTAGAAAGAAAAAAATGGAGCGAGGACACAGGCTGTTGATGCTGAAGTCATGTTAGTGAAGTTAACTAATGTTTCTGAGAGCCTCTGAAAAATGTTAAAATAAAACGCTACAGGTTTACAAAAACATATGAATAAATAAAAGCGGTTATCTCTCAGCCCTGTGCTTTTATTACTCAATTTACTTTTTATGTTTTCAGGGCTTATACTCCTTGTTGAGCTGCACTGTAAGGTTAATAAGACAAAAATGGAATTCTGTACAGTGGATTTCTTTTGATAATACCTTCCTTTGGAGTCCCACTGGGAACTGATCTGGGGGCAAGGGTGTAATGGAGGTTGCCGTGGCTAGAAATGCTTGCAGTGTTCCTCAGGACAGCATAGCAGTCAGTTTAGGGGGGGTATTAAATGTAGTGTTCAACATACAATGCTTATAGAGTCTTTACGTTTGTTTGGTGGGTTGTATGTTTTGACCTCACACACAGTAGTTTTCTGTGTGTCTTCTAATGCTGTTGTCTAAACGAGGAAGAGGAGACTTGTGTATCAGTGATAAACAACAGCCATTTAAAGCTGATGTGTTGTTTAGGTTGGTACAGAAGCCAAGAAGGTAGGAGCTTTTATTGCAGAGACGAACATCATTTATGTAACGTTTAAATACGCAACCCCCCCAAAAAATGGTGTGACACAAATGGGGTGTTGGGGGTTTGGTTTGAATGCTCGTGTGAGGTGGTCCAGTTTTGAGTCTCAGTGTTGGGCCTGAGTCTTTTACCATCCATCATCCATCCATCCATCCATCCATCCATCCATCCATCCATCCATCCATCCATCCATCCATCATCCATCCACCAACATTTATCCACCCATCATCCACCATCCATCCATCCATCCATCCATCCACCAACATTTGTCCATCCATCATCCATCAATCCATCCATCCACCATCATTCATCCATCCACCACCTATTCATCTACTTTTTCTTTTCTCAATGTATTTAACTTTAGTTCCCTGAGCTAAAGCTGGTGGTTTCCAGCTGAAATTCAATCTTTTCTTCTATTTTTTAAGTTAACATTTTTTAAGTGAAATACCCCCCTTTCCCCCGGTTTCAATGTTCTGTTATTCCTTCTTTCTGAATAACGGCTTGAGCTTCAAAGGATGGCTTTTTATACAGCTTGTTCACTCTTTGTGTCCGTCAATACATGATAGATCGTGATTATTAAAGAGGTGACACAAATTCATCAATCAGTGCCAGCATGGAGCCATGGCTTATCGAAGCTGTGGAGAGATTAAATACTTTCCTCTATTGAAATATGCATATTTGCTTGAGTGGGGGGAAGATTTATTGATATAATATGCATTGTAGGCTGGGACTAAAAGTCTATATTTGACTCTAGCCGTTGCAGTGGTTCCAGATAGCAGGTAGCCAAAGTTCCAAATCCAGACTGAAGATTCAGTGTTGCTCACATGCTGCCAACAAAATTCCTCCATTCCTGGATGCTTTTCAGCAGAACTCACTCACTGCGAGTAATTTCAATCTGGTGCGGGGCGACTTCAGCAGTGTATGGGCTGAATGATTTATCAGGTCGCAAATAGAAACCCAGTTGGACTTTGCACATGAACAGAATGGAATAAAAAAAATCCAGGAGGCTGTGCTACAGCACCAGGGATGTATGGTGTATTAGGTTGGAGGGAACTGGAGGATTTAGGTAAAAACTTTCCAACAAGTCACTATTTAAGTGTGATTACTGAATGTTTATTCATCTGTCCAGAGGAACATGTTAACTTTGCTTCTTTACTCCCACCAGCAATTGGAACATTTTATAAAGTTTAAAAAAAATGAGACATGCTGGAATAATATGTGTAATATATTCAGACAAAAAATAACTGCGGTGTGAAAAAATATAAATGATAAAAGCTGTGGACCGATCAACTCGCAAGGATGTGTGTGCCAGCAGTAATCAGGATTCGGAGGGTTCTCAGTTCAAGTTCAAGTTCTGGAGCAAATTTGAAAAGGCTGGGAGATGGAATGGTGCCACAACACCTCTCAAGTGCTCTCAAGCAAGGTAACAGACCACCAAATGCTTGGAGGAACTGTCTGGGGCAGTTTAATCTCTCTGACAGCTCCCCTTCAATGACTGTACAGTACAAATGGTCATGCATGTAAAAATGCATACATCTCATGCGGAACAGCCCAGAGTGTAAAAACAGTCATTTCACCTCTGTGGGGAGAATAGAGACTTCTTCTGGTTCTTTTTGCTGTAAAAATGAACTCTCAAAATATGATTTTAGCAGTGCAAGTAGTCAGAATTTAGAGGACCTAAGTGTCACCGGAGCAGCACCACGTATGGAGATCCAGTTAATATTACCGACCAGCGTTTCAGAACCATGGACAGAGGTAGCTGGAGCCGATGGTCAGTACTCCAGCACTACGGACAGAGACGCACAAAGAGATTTCAGCACCACGGACAAAGGGCACAAAAGGGTTTTTCAGCATGGAGCTATTAAGAGAAGTGGCTGTCATGTTGGGGGCGTTCATCCGTATGAAAGTTGTTCGGTGGTGATTAAAATGATTTTTTTCCTTTTTTTTAATGAATGTTCCCATGAGTTATTTAGTCATTTACACCGAATCTGTGGATATACTTTGTCTATAGATATCTTTTAACCTTCTGAACAGTGACTATTAAATTAGGGCCAGACATGTTGCTGATATTCATTAAATTGAGATAATTAAATGTTAATATTAAAGCTTTTAATTCCACAAAATTATCGTGCAATTAAGACAACACACATAAAAGCAGGCTCAGACCCATTGCTCTCCTGTGCATTCACAATGTCAAGAATAATATTCCTACTGAAAAATATTGAAGAAAGAAATATAATGATTGAAATAGGTATAATTAAACAGTCCTTATATTACATTTGTGGAGATACAAACCATTTATCCACTGAGTTATAGATGTCTTTTTCCACATATTAGCCAATGGCTATGGTTAGCTTTTTTTTTCTTTCTTTTTTTCCCACAAAATTGAAGGCAGTTCCTGGATCCAGTTCTCTTCATAGATCTCCATGGTTTCCACCCATGGACAGAGACACGCTTGGGAGTTCCGGCACCATGGACAGAGACAGCTGGAGCGTGTGGTCGGTATTTTCAGGACCCTGGACAGAGACACATGTGGCGGTTTTAGCACCTTGGACAGAGACACAAATTACCGTTGTCCAGCGCTTCAGTTCCATGGACAGAGATACAGTTTACGTGCTTATTCAGTCAGGAGAAACACTGGAACATCTGAATTTCACTGACATAGTTTATCAGTTACCATCATTACATCAAAAGTATCTCAAGAAACTTACACCTAAACCTCTATAGTGCAAGAGCACTTTTATAAATTATATATAAAGGACCCTTAACTAGAAATTAATTAGAGGAAGATTTCATGCCTTTTCAGTTATTTCCTGATGGAGCCTGGCCACATATTTTTCACTTATGTAGACTTTGTGATGACGTTTCACTTACTGAACTTTTGTCATCTCTGAGTCCCTTTGATGAGTCAGGATGCAATGAGCTTCTGCTAAAGACAACTTCAGCCTCCAGGGATCTTTAGCTCACAGGCTTCTCATCTGCGTACATGTGTATTATAGACCGCATACAGTTAGAATATTTCTTATGGAACTGGGACACTGCATTTCCTTCACTGTTTTAGCGAGCCAGGAAAACTCTGCCTGAATCTTTCAGGACCACAAAGAGAGACTGTCCTATTTCGGTGACTGGATTCTCCCAAGTCTTTGTTTCATGACCAAATATGTCCTGGAAACTACATTTTGTTCCATTTTAATTACTGATTCATATTTATGGGAGAGTTAAAGATGCTTTTTGCTATAATTTGGGAACAACCACGAGCAAAATCATATTTCATTATGTGCCACTGTTTAATAATGACAACAAAGGGCCTTAAATTAGTCGGAAATGTTGTTTCTGCTGAAGTTCTCTGTGTGCAATAAGTTTGCTTTGGCAATAAACGAAAAAGGAAAAAATGACTTTGATTCTGGGACAGCGCTACAAGGAAACGTTATTATGGTTATTAGGTATCGCAGGATGGGTCAACCTGTGTCAACTATGTAATGCAAAGCAAAGCTCCACTGTCTGGATCCATCTTATACAGCAGGATTTTTAAAATCAAACAATTTTGTTTTTAACAAAATTTACTTTAAACAAGTGCTGCAGACATTAGAATAAAATATTTTTTTGTATAATATTTTTGTTTAAAGGAAAGTACCTAAAAGGTCTGCTGTAAGTATCTAAAAAACATATGAATGACTCAGACTCAGAGCAAGACCACCAACTGTCCTCCTGGGTTATAAGTGAAAGCGTAACAGTTTGTAGGTTTTATACAGGCAGAGGTTGCTGGTTTAATAACTTCACTGCTACAAAAGTGCGCTCGCCGTTCGTTTTTAGCCTTTTGGCTAGATTGTTGGCATTTAAAGGCCTTTAGTGAGAATAAATATTTATGAGGTCTGAAGTATAACAATAAAACTTTAAAAATAATCCTAAAAAACAAGGAGCCCAGAATGGGGCCAATGTGTTCACACTTGAAGGTTCCAGTTAGAACTGACTGTAATCATGTATGACAAGCCCGATTAAGAGATAAAAGTGGTTTGAAAGTTAAGTACGTGAAGCCCATTATTATGATATTGCAATTTTAAATGGCATTAATACATGTTGAATATTGTTGAATTATATATTTCATTTTGCCTATTCTTTTTTTTATTTGCCACGCTAAAATGTCACTTCTTGACTGTTATGACCTCCTTGGCTCAGAGGCGGCTGAGTCATAGATTAAACCAGCAGTAACTGGTGAGTTGGAGCAATCTGCTGTTTCTTATCGAGAGTTCTCTGAACTAAACTGATTTGACTCATTTTAATGCGACAAAAAGAGGCAAAATAAAAACTCTAATCATAGATTGTGTCAGTGACGCCAACCGATCAAAATACAGGTAGCTCAAAGTGAATTTGATGTAGTAGCACGTCTGCATGGTGGACGCAGGGGCCTGTGCAGCTGCAGCAGCTGCATAAACATAAACAACCGCTGAGATAAACAATAACACATGAGATAAACTGAGATAAACAATAATGTAGTATCTGACCCGTTCTATGCAGGCTTTACGTCTGTAAGGCCTTAATGTGTTTAACACCCAGCCTAAGCACCATATTAGGACATGCTCCACATGTGTGTCCGGTGTCTTCTTCCTTTAGGTAATAGGAGCTGCTAAAAGACAACACTGGAGCCTGTGGGCCCCCGGTGATTCTCACTAGGAGGATGTATAGCATGAAGCATCTTCACTATTCCCTTTTTTGGTCATAACTGAACACCAGACCATTGGGTTGACCATACGGTATAGTGTGAGGTCATCAGAAAAGAATGTGTTTACTCGACTCTATAAGAAGGAGGTATCGAGGTAGACACCCCGGAGTTCTTCACCATCGGGACCTCGAGACCTCCCTCGGACAAACTGCAGTGTTCGATTGATGCCTGACTGTTCTCTCCAATAAACATCTTTGATAACCAAGTCGGTGTCTGCGAAGTTTCCTTCCTCATCAACACATCTCGGCAACCACCAGGAGAAGATTCACAACAATAACACATGAGATAAACAATAACACATCCAAAGCGAAGTTCTTTGAATGCCTTCTGCCTTCTGAAGTAACTCCTGCGAGGTATCAGGGTCAAATGCTCCACAGCTGAAGCTCCATTCATCAAAACAGGAACTCTATTTTCAAACTGAACAGAATTCTGACCTGGTGCTTTGCAGTGCTTTGTAAATCCCTACCAATAGGATTCAAGGACCAGATGATAAGCATAGAAGTGCAGCTTTAACTTTCAAGGCTGTCCTCTGGTGGTAGAACAACCTCCAAGGCTATCAGCCACTGTAAAGCTTTAACAAGGAACATAAAAATGCTCCAAAATAGGAACAAACTTACGATTTCTGAAGAATAAGCATAACGTGTTGCTGCTGATCCATGTTCATAATGTTATCCAAGGTAGTTTTCTGTGTCAACTGGACTATTTTTCCTTCTCTTTTGAAGATGTTTCCAGCAATCTTCTCTGGTTTGAGAGGGGTGTCAAGGAATCTATTCCATGTCAAATTGGAAAAACCATCCTTAAACAGAGGTGGTGGGCTGAGGCACTTCCTATCACCCACATACAATGCAGTCCTCCACTCCTTCCTACAACAAACCAGACGTTCACACCATTCCAGGAGACCAGGTGACTCATCACCATGGGATCCAGCAGACAAAGGGGAGACACCTCAACCAAAACTAGGTGAACAACCCTGCCAACGACTCTCAGGTGACCACCCAGATCAATAGCATGCTGGGGCTATATTTTCAAGCTCTGTCCCCAGCGAGTTCAGAACTGAAGAAGCCTTCTGGATAGAAGGCGAAACGTCTTCAAAAGAGAAGAAAAACAGTCCAGTTGACAGAGAAAACTACCTTGGATACGATGACCTGGATGATTGAGAATCTACACAGACAAATGTTCATAATGGAGTTAGAACAGAGTTACAGCACCCAAGCCGCACTTCCATTTCAATCTCCATTATTTCCTGACAATATTTTACTTGTGCATCTATATTTAGCAGTGATGAGTCAAAGCTTTTGTTTTTGTGACTATTTCATTGCTACTTTGTTCAACTCCAGCCCACTCTGAGTGCTCGGTGCTGTTAACTGCAACTCAATGCAATAATGCAGTGTGAAAAGTGCAAGTCCAGTCCCCCAGAAAGTTAAGACTCACAAGAAAGCACTTCATGGACAGCTGACTGGCTGAGTGCTGAGCACTGACTCCCCTTCAGGGAGCCCCGACAGCTCCAAACAATGAATCGGACCATGCAAGTAATGCCTGCAGGGAATGAAGGAGGAGGAAAGAGCGCCAGATCACAAATTAAGACTGCATGAGGAAACAGTGAATGAGGAGTCGCAGAATAATGCATTTTTCTCAAGTTATTTGGCAAGAAAACATTTTAGCACACCAACAGCACCTCTTATGAGAGTATTGTGCCCTTTCTTTTTTTTAATCAAGCAAAATGTTGTTTTGTTTTCCAGTGATCTGCATGGTCACTTTCTTATCAATTCTATAGAGGAGGTATCTAAAAGAGAACACTAGATTTTTACATCACTTAAACATGCTGAAGTGACTCAAAGCTGCACACACATTGGATGTCTTTATATTGCACCAGGTCAAATGTCACAACCCGGCAACCCACTGTTCCCCGAGGTCGAGAGCAGCAAAACAGCTAAACGGCATCTATCTATCTATCTATCTATCTATCTATCTATCTATCTATCTATCTATCTATCTATCTATCTATCTATCTATCTATCTATCTATCTATCTATCTATCTATCTATCTATCTGTCTATCTATCTATCTATCTATCTATCTATCTATCTATCTATCTATCTATCTATCTATATATATATATATATATACAGTATATATATATATATATATCCATAAACATGCTGGACCAGATCTTCTCTCCTTATAGAATCAAACATGTCTGTTTCAAAACGGCTCACCTTCTAAGCTTCTAGGCTAATTTGCTGCTAAAATCAAAGGTAGACACACTAGTTTTAGCTGCAGGTGAAGGGCTGGGGGGAAAGGTTACAGTCATTAATCACTTTTTGATAATCACTGCTCCGTCCTGAAGAGGATTATGGTTGCACTGGGGGGTAACCCAGCAGCCACTCTCACTCACAATCATTCATGCTCTTAGAGTTAGACTCTTCAGTCAACTTAAAAAGGAAGAAAAAAAAGAAAAAAGAAAGGGAGGCGTGACCTGGACTCAAATTCAGAACTTGCTACTTTGTTAACTCCTGCTGTTTTAGGCTTGTGTCGCTTGTTTGTTAATGCTATTTATTTTACCATTCAATGCAGCTTGTAACATCAACTTGGAACAAAACAGCTTTAAAACACGGGTCCCTCGGGTTAGGACCAACATCCCCTGTCTCCTCTTAGAAGTCCAGACTTACTTTTGGCTTTATGGCATCATAAAATGACCCGTCACCAATAATGCAAGAGCAGTCTCCGAAAATAGCCATCACGAGTCACGAACCCGGTTCACCTGAGTCCACTTAAAGTCTGCGAATGATTGTAACTGGTCTGCTTTGAAAGCTCAATCACTTCATTTGCTCCAATTAAAATCAATTTATTTAAAGGGACAAAATGAACCATTTCATAAATTTTAATAACCTGTGAGCAACAAGTCAAACAAATAAAATATGCACAACCTCTAGCTGAGCTCGGGTAGAACATTTGAGAGGGTTTCAGCTCTAGTTTTGTGGCTTTCTTTATGCAGGGTGAGTAGTGTTGAAGGACAGGTGTTGTCAGTCTCCTCTTGCCTGTAAGACACAACTGTCTGCAGTTTCATACCAAAGGTTCGGCCTCTGGGAGGCAACCGTGAAGTAAGTGCTGACTCATGATGCAAAACAATGAGCTGAGTCCCAGTTAAAAGTTGCAGAATGTTGGTTGTTCCTCTTTTTTTCTGGAAGGGAGTATATGGGGGGGGGTTGTTTGGAGGTATTTAGAAAGTACAAAGAAAAGTATAGAAAGTAACTTTTTACAAAAAGAGGTTGGGACGTCGTGTGTGTGTGTCTGTGTCTGTGTGTGTGCAGAGTTAAGTGCCCTGTCAGGACTGACAGGCACGACGACATGTCCTCCACCTGCATCTCTGAGTTTAGTGTCTTAGACAGGTCACATTGTGTTCTTTATCACATGTTACATTGTCGAGTCACATTCTGTACTCGCTAAGAGCCAATTTTAATCCCTCGCAGCCATAATAACGTTTAAAAGAGCCTCTACTTCATTTAAACATCTCTTCTCAGCTACAGTTATTATGTTAGGGTCCAGTCTTTGGTTGTGATCCATGGTTGCTTTTATCAAATTCAAAGACTTCAGTGGTGTGGCTGTGGCCTGACTAAAGAGGCCCCAAAGGCTCAAAATAAATGCAAATACCAAAACACAAATGTGACATAAAGAAATCCAAAAGGCCACTATGGAAGTGAGTCAGGACAGAAGTTGTGTTGGACTGCTACTGCAAGGCCATGACATTAAAAAATAATAATAATAATAACCGCTGGTGGCGAGCATTGGTCCACAGGCAAATTGGCAGCAAAGCTTTTTAAAAGTTTGGTAAGTAAATGAAACACACTTTTCTAGCAAACATGGCTACATCTGCTGTGTGATTGTCACAAATCATTGCTTCCTGTCAGTGTCACAGCCCATCTTACATTGAGCCTTCCGAGGCACCGTACATACTCACGCTTTGCCGCTGCACCTTACAGCGATATCATGTGTATTCTCTAGTCGCACGCGTGGCCCAGTTTCTATGTTCAACAGCACACAAAAACTCCCCAGAGGCGATTCACTCCTACCCTACAAGAAGCACACATCCTTACAGTAGTGAAGCTCGCCCTCATTTCAGCAGGAGGTTGAAGTGGGCCAAAGGAGAAAGACTTCACCCCCAACGCTCTTGTGATAATTGTTTTGCTGTATTTAACTTCATATCTGCACAGCGCACCTCACATCCTGACCTTGGAGAGCCTGGAGGGAGAGAAACAAACGGCATTGACTGCAAAGCCGACTTCAGATCATCAGAAACTCTCACCGCTGCTCTCCACCATTGTGAAAGGCAGCCATACGGCACCAGGTGGATTATTCTACATCAGTGCAGAGACAGCTGAGCTCCTTATTGTGAACACACTGAGGAGCAAAGATGTCTTCCACTGAGTAAAAAAGGAGCAGAAATAAAGGTTGCTATGGAATGTGCTTGTAGACTTTTATATTACATATAGTTAATTTTCAGGTAGAATACTTTGCCCAAGTGTAATATTTTCATGGTATGCTTTGTTTTATCTACGTAAGTTCTGAGTGTTTGTTTGTGAGATACACATCAGAATATAGGTGTGTGTTGCCCTTTGTGCGAGGAGAGTAATGTCTTACTGGAATTAGATCTGACAGGGTTATTTCATTTGGCTTCTCTGGCTGAACCAATAAAAAGGGAGCAGGATAAAATTAAAAGAGGAGATTCTTTTTCCCAGAGACAGCCAAGAGAGTTTTCATTACAGCAGAATACACAGGGGCTGAGGAAAAGGCGTCCTGATGTGTTTTTAAAGCTAACATGTCCTGACTTGACAGGCTAGCTTTAAAGTTTAGGTTGAAATCAGTAAGATGAATTATGGTGACCAACAATTCCACCCCTAAATTCAATGTTTCTATAGGATAGGATAGGATAGGATAGGATAGGATAGGATAGGATAGGAGAGGAGAGGGAGGAGAGGAGAGGAGAGGAGAGGAGAGGAGAGGAGAGGAGAGGAGAGGAGAGGAGAGGAGGGATCCATACAAAAAAAAGTTGCCCGTTAATAGTTGTGTATTCTTTGGAAGACTTTGGCCTTCATGAAATATCAAATACAACACTCAGTTTTAAAAAAGAATATTAGCCCCAGCTGCAGAGGAGGAGCACACAACTGAAGACAAGGTGAGAGTTTCAGTGGTGGTTAAACAGATTTAACAAAAGAAGATAAAAGAATGATTAGAGTTTAACCAGACAAAGTTTTATTTACTTGGCTGATGTGTCTGATATGTGCCCACAAGTCTCCTGCAATCTCCTTTTCCCCCATGAATAAAGATATGCTTGTTTTTATATCTCTGCGGGGGCTGAGTAACAATAAATTATAAGATACTTTGTTGGATTATAATTGAATAAATACAACTCTGATACAGTTTGAGCATTGTGAACTAAAACAATGATACGATAATAATACAACCAGGAATCCAATATCAGCGGCCCTGTTCTCTTGATTTGAAGGTGAACTTCTAAAGATATTTAAACTGTTAGTGAAAGGAGCTGAATAATAATGGTGGTAAAATACAGTCGAATTGTGGTGTTTACCAAACCTCCTGACCCACAAATCCATGTCCCTGGACAACAAGACCATGCAACTGTGGTCCCCAGACACCATCTTATTTGCTTGCTATGCCCCCTGGCCCTCTCATCCACCAGTTCATAAATCTAGTGCCTTCTCCATGAGAGGAAAATGTCATTAGGTAACCTGCCAGTGTCTGTTTACTGACAAAAAAACTGATGGCCACACATATCGGGGATTTCTCAGGAACGGGCCTGAAAGATAAGGATCCGTTTAAGGAAAGGGGATGTTGTGTTGTGTTTACTTTTGTCCGGCTAAAACCTTTTAATGGCTCTGATGGCACCGAGACATTTATTTTAACTGTCAGCAGGAAGAGACACCAGCATGAATGCAACATTAGGGAAAAACCTGGTGGGAGAGCATTTCAGAAAGTTTAGATTTTAGTTGTTGTTATTTTGAAATAAATACATTCAGCCTATTGCTTTTTATCCTTTTTTAATCCTTAATTTTTTCCTTTAACAAGGTTTTCATGGGGTTAACATACAGAGACAAGGAACCTTACGTACTCTCAAGATCAGTTTAAAGTAATCAACCCAATCAAATGGATGTTGTTGGATTGTGGAAGGAACCCCCACTGGCCAGGGAAGAACATGCAAACCCCCCCTGGGGGATTCAAACCAGGACCCTGCAGGAAATAGCAGCACCACCTGAGTGATGAGATGAAAAACACGTCAGACACGCAACTGACTCTTCACTTCAGCGCTCAGTAGGCGCGTTTTTCTTAATGACTCAGCGATGGTGTCTGTATGCGATGTCATTAGCCTTCAGCTTTCATTAGCTTCAGACTGCAGGTGAGACTAGATTGTCAGGGGAAAAAAATAGATCTGTAAGCTTTCAGAAAAGTTTTCAATTTATTTACTCGTCCAGGCAGGAGACATTTCATCAATTTTTAGTTTATCAATCTTTCAGCTTCTGTCCATCTTCTTATTTCCTTTATTTCTCTTGTGTGTACTGAAAGCTTATAGGCACATCAGAGCGCACGCTTTCCTCCCGACTCCAGAGGTTTTCACATCAGGCAAAAAATAAATAAATTGTCTAAATTTGTAACTTTGATTCCTTTTCCCACTCAGTCTACTTTAAATAAAGTTCACTCTTACATCTTAATAGCTCTTAATGTAGCAGCAGGAAGGCCGGCAGTGGGAATTTGAGAATCTACTGCGAACACAGACAGATGTTGTGGTTTCGGGAGATCTATCAACATAATGCCTTCAGTACCTGCAACGGCTGAAAAATCAGAATCTAGGTCAATAAATGGGTCTAGTTAAGAAGAAAAGCAAAAGTCTTTCATTATTCAAAGTGTGTGAATTAAGGGATCAGGCTTTATTTACATACGGTGCAAATTTGCCAATGTGTTGGTGCTATTTTTGTAAACTAGGCTGAGCGGGAATGCTCAACAAAGTGTGTTGGTGAAGATGTCACAGTGCAACTTTGCCGACATTTCTTTTTTGAAAGTTTGCTTCGCAGTTGCACTTCTGCCAGCTAAAACCAGGTCAGGGTGGAAGGAATTGTAATTGTTCATCATTGTAACACATCTTGAACTCTTTTCCATAAATTTTGCAGGATTTCTTAAATGATTTATGTTTTTTTTTTAAAATATATATATAATCATTATCTCTCTCTCTATGTATCTCTCTCTCATCCTTTTAGAACACATAACTTTGGCAGCAGAAAGTCTGATCCATCACCTAGGGTCTGTTTGCTTTAGGAGACCCCACCAGCGGTATTAAACCCTAGACAACACAGCTCCTTGGATTCCTCATTTGCTCTGTGTTCTAATCTCTCCACCATGGAAGGTGGCGGGTCAAGGATCAGTGTTACTCTGTCAACCAGCAACAGCATCATAAATTCAGATCCTTTTCTTTTCCTATAATGTTCAACCTATTCACCAGAATTCTGTCCATTCTGACCCAGAACGGCATGCCTCTCCTCTCCAAAAACCTGACTTGAAAAACAACGAGACCTTCAATGTTTTCCATGGCAGGTTGTTGCTTCTGTGCTCTCAGCATCGATCCTCTGGTGCAACAAATGATGGTGACCTGCAACATACACGATGCATTTAATGAATGTTCATTCCCCAGCATCATTCAGTGCTTGGCGTACAGAAAAAAGATAACCACTTTACCCTATATTGATTTAATTAATTCATTTTCATTTTATTTTTTCTTTTACAAAGCCCTGCAGGGCACCAAACTGCACATAGCAGGAACCGTTGACCTTACAACCGTTCCAAAAAAATGAACCAAATGGTGCAGCAACAGCTCAGCGATGCTTCTCTCTAATTGGCCCACTTAGTTAAATGTTGTCAAGAGACCTAAAGGATTCATTTTTGTATTTTTGAATGTGATCAGCTGGGTCTGCTCGCTTGACACTTGGCACTTTTCCATTAAACGGTGTCACCATTCAGCCCAACTCTACTGAAATTTGCTCGGGGGGAGGGGGCGTCGGTTACAATTGAGTTCCACCTTGATGGGGGTTGGGTCGCCATAGCGAGGCGGGCTGGAGTTCTACTGACGAGCTTGTCTCGGTGTTGCTTTAATGTCCACTAGTACATCAGCTCAGACACCCGCTGGTAAACCGGTTTATTTCAGGTCCCTCCGGATTCTTTCATCAACCGCTGCTTCATGCAAACACTATTATTTAATTCACAGAAGTGATAAAGATGGTTTCACGGTTTCAAAAATGGAGGCTCCGAGGCTTGTGAATCCTCCATTTGTCTTTAGTTTCATTTAAATTAAATAAGTACCTCATTTGGGAATTCATGATTTACACGTGATGGTGTAGCGTATACAGTTGTTTTTCTTTTTTTCGATTTTCTTTCCAGCAGTTATAAATACTAAGTGTCCATTTGACTCATGGTACTTTTTAGTCATTAACTTATTTTCGGAGCTCTGCAATTTGATCGTTCCGCATGGCACATATCGATATACCCACAGTCAGCCCCAGCAAAGAGAAAAATAAGGCTTGGAAGACTGCCGCAGGAGGAATTCCAAGTTGTTTTTCTCCTCTAATCAGGTTCCAGTCCATCTCCAACCTGTCTCCTGTCGCAACACTTATTTACCGGGGGAGAAATTGCACCTGAAAGATCTTCAAAAGCGAAACCGCCGTAGAGCTCAGGGGTGGCCAGAGACAATAAAAAAAGATTTGGAATTTGGAGAAAAAAAAAGAAAAGAAATGGGAAAAAAGGGGGGGCAAGGAGGAGGCGGTGTGGTGACAGCTCAAGCAGGAGTGTCGCAGTTAGACACATAAACAGCTTGGAAGGCAGTGCAGCCGAGATGCTCCGCGAAGCCTTTGGGGATGGGCAAACCCAGCATCATCATAATTTTCATTTCTCGGTGTGCAACCTCAGATGATTAAGGCATAATTATGGTTCTACTAATTGGCCCTTTGCTTCTCTACTTTCATCACTTTAGCTCCTCAGAACATTAACATATTCACATAGGACGTCAACCATAAAGCCAAAACATTGGCTTGTGTACATTACAAATAATGATTTGATATTATTTATTCATATTTTTCTTTCTCTTTTTTTATTCGCTTTGTATCTGCATGTTTTTGGTGAATTTCTACAATTTTTATGCCATTTTTATAACATTTTGTTTTCATGTATTTACCTATTTGTTGCAATTAGGTACTGTGGTAATTGCAGTTTCAAAGTGCGTTTGAATTATAACCTTTGTCCTCAGCTGTTGAAACTTTCTCTAACAGCAGCTTTCTCATTCATTTCTTTTTTTTCGCAGCCCTGATTAAAACCATCGCAGCAGCACAAAGATCTTACCCCTTTGGACATGTGTTTTACACCGCAGTGCCGACTTGATTCCCCTTTAAATGTAACTTCACGACGCACCTGCGGGCAGGCCGATCAATTCTAGCCCTGATGATGAGCTTCCTCCGGTGATCCACCTAATGTGAACAGAACTAAATGCACTGAAAAATACAACAATAGACAGAAACTGAAAAATCAGGAACAGCAGCGGATCGACGCCGGTAGAATCGTGGGGGTTTTGTGTGGTTTGACAAAGCTGTAGTTTAATGGATGATGTAAATGACTGAAAAGAAGGGAGTGATTGGGTTGTGTGTAATTTTTAAGGTAATGTTTCATAAATGTGTTTTATGGATTAAATTAATGGATACTAGCTTTAACTTATTTGAAGTCCTTTTGTTTGTGACATTAAACTTGTAGTAGAAGAACGAACTTGTTCGTTTTCTATGCAACTTTCTGATTTGGTGCATTCCTCATCCTGGAAGAGGTCATTATGTTGCTTTCAAGGGGACCTGATGCATCATCCACATAAGTGGGGGCTGGAACCAGCAACCCTAACGGATGCTTGCATAATCTCTGGCCTCTGATGCTCAGAGTCATCTTCCTGATACTTTGTCTCCAAGTTCTCCATCATGGACAGGAGAATTGCGCAGAAGGAGCGCTATCATGTGAGGATGCGTTTAATTTCCATAAAAATGAGTTTGTTCACTAATTAATCTCCTGGCTGCCTCTCATCCCTTCGCTCCTGTCACTTCCTTTGGAATGAAACATGACCGGCAATCTGTTAAATCAATTATTCCATAGGAGGGAGCCAGAGTTTCTGACGAGCCGTGCAACTACACTTTTGATATATACAGTATATATGTGTGTGTGTGTGTGTGTGTGTGTGTGTGTGTGTGTGTGTGTGTGTGTGTGTGTGTGTGTGTGTGTGTCTCCCCTTGCTCACACAGACACGAGGCGGCAGTTGACAGCGAGATGCAACGAAAGGTGATCGTCGGCATTTCGTGGGGGGAAAGAATCAGTTCGTCCTTGTTGGAGCTTTACACTCGGCTGATGAGGACTCTCCTTGGCCTCGCGCCCTGAACCCACACAGGCAAACACGAGAGCTCAGCCTCGAGGGACGAGACACTCAGAGCCAAGGAGGAGAGCGATGACGAAGCGGTGACGAAGAAGGACATGAGCGGGTGGACGGAAGAGGTATCGGGGTAGAAGACGGATGCTGCGGGGGGGATGGGGGGGGAGCGATGTTGAGTGGAGAGCGTCTTGTTTTCGTTTCTGCACACTGCTACTCCCAAAAGGTTGCTGCTTTCAGCTCCTGCATGAACTGAAATTGTACCACCATGAAGAGTGTGTCACATTTTATTTTGCTTTTATGTTGCCCGTTCTTTCTCATTAATAATCTTCGTTACACAGTGGCTGCCCAGACCTACCTGCTTTTGCAGTGTTTTCCCAGCCAAAATAGGTTTCTGGATCCTAAAGAGTCCAGGGTGGTGGTCATGGTCGAAGAACTCACAGTGAATCTTCTTACCTACCAGGGACCCATCAACCAGAGGAACTTAACTTTTCTCTTGTGTTTGCCATCATTTTTGATGTAGTCTAATAAACACAGCTTACAATCTCTAAAAGACATCTTTTTCATTATTGGCTTGTCTGCGTGGTTGAGAACAACCAGTTCAGTCACACTCAAGTGCACGTGAAAGGTCACAGGAGGTCCCGCAATATCTTAGAAGACAGAAACGGTAATTGTGCTGCCCGCAGTGGTAAAAAGGCAGAATTAACCTGTTTAAATGACTTTAATTAGAGTAAAATGTAATAGTATTGTTATAATATTGCTCTATTTAGTGTTTAACAGTTGTGCCAGACTCTGCTTGAATTCTTTGTGCAGTTTTTACTTTGGTTTGTGCTAAAGCATAAAAAAACTGAATTGAATGAAGCATATTTTGATCAACTTTGACATTTCAGTGATCTACAGGTGCAGAAAATGAAAGCGTGATTTGTTGTGAGCCAAGTCAAGCGACAGCGGATACGTTCCAAATGAAAAAGCCGACTCCCAAATAGGAAGACAAACAGAGGGGAAGGCCCTGGCGTGCGGCGGCGGCAGCGGCTTTTTTGCCTGCGTATTAGCAGGAAGAGGAATGGGTGTGTTTAAATCAGGGTGCTCTATCTTGTTGCGAGACACATTTCATTAAGTCCCGCAGCTGGGGCCGCGGCTCCATGCGTCCACACATCTATCATACAAATCCGTCAGGCCTGTCTCCTCCCTGCACTGACAGCGTGTGAGACAGGCGCCATCCTCCTGATCGGAGCATTTGCCGGCTACCTGCACTTTATCATTTGCGCTTCCATTTTTGCATCTTCTGTGTTAGAGATTGTTGTATGTCCCCCCCGACCCCATCCTGCTCTCTCCGGTTATCCCTCCATTTCACCATAAAGCACCTCTAGTCCTTCATTCCCACCTCATCTGCTACGTTTTGTTTGTTTTACTCCTTTGGATGGTTTCTATCCCCCTCTGAATTCCAACCCTGCTGGGGTGGCTGCGTGTTCATTACATTCTTTAATGTGTCAGTTATCTCCTTCGCAATGGTGCAATAGGGGTCCACATCTTTTTACAGCAGAAGGAGAAAAACAGCACAGAAGTCTCTTTTTTGTGTATTAACTTGGAATAACATTTGAACCTTTTCTCTCTGGTTGTTCGCGTCAGATGGCCCCACATTCTCTTTCTCTTTGTGAAAGAATTTTATTGCTTCTGCTCATCATGTTTTTGGTTTTGGTTTAGAATTGCACTTCAAGCTGGGATCCAGCACGATAAGAAATTCCAATCAGTCCCAGTTAATTGTGCAAACACAAACCTTGGTCACCTTTTTAAAAGCTCTAAAAATACAGGTCCGACTTTTGAAAATGGGAGTGGAGAAGAAGATGCACCAGCTTAGGAGCTCAATCCTTACATATATTCATCTACATATTGGCAAAAGCAGACAAAAAAGGACTAAAAAAGACATGGAGACAGTCGGGAGAAGGATGCAACCTTTGTGTGATCAGCTGATACGAACGCCGTATCTAGTCATGCATGTGCAACTGGAAATCAGCCAAAATGCTTCAAAAAGGTTCACATCCTATTCAAAAGCTGTGAAAGTACTGAAGCAGACAGCCAGCCTGCAAATGCTGCACAGTAATTTGAATGGGGAGCACAGTATGAAGGGAGGGAAAAAGAGCAGCTAATTAGGGTGTGAGTCCGGGTTGAAGGGGCACGTTGTAGTTTGTTGTCACGAGATCGCTCCGCTAGCAGGAGCATCAATCCATGTTGCTAAATGAGCATAAAGGCTTCAAAGAATTTTGTCACTGGACTCAGCAGATCAAAGGTCACTTCAGTGAAGATGAAGCACATCACACATTTGACCTACGAACTACTTATTAATGGCGCCGTTGCTGAACCATTAGGATCTTTGAAATCGCCTAATAGGGATGTTTGAATGACCGGCTGGAGAGCCTTTAACTGTGGCTCTCTGTGCTGACAGTTAATTCTGTTTATTTTGTTATTGTTCCCCTTCCTGCCACCTGTGTGACATATGGGCATGACCTTAACTTGGCTCACTGTTAGTCCGTGGAGAGAAGTCCCTTGAGATTCAGAGCTGGTTTAAAGCTTAATGGGGCTTTGTAGGTACACGGTCTGAAACACTTTTTTTTTTAACTCCACATGTTAGTCAGAAGCAAAACACTAAATAGATCAGAGGTGAGATCTAGGGGAGGGTGGAACAAATGCAAGGCCTTAAACTATTTCATTGGAGTAAAGCAGGCGGATTAAGTGCATATTCAACACTCTATGGTTACTCAATGTCGTCACATAATCCAGAGGTCGTCCTTTGCACCCGTCTGACCCGCGATTCTGCATCCTCACCATGGAAGACCACCAGAGACCACTTGAGTTAAAGTGACTGCAGAGATGTGCCGCTCTGCGTCTGGCATGCTGTGGAGCATTGCAAATGTGATACCTCGCGTTGAGATTCGGTGCGAAATTCAACCGCGTGTCCTGTGATGGACCGGCGACCTGTCCAGGGTTTAATCCTCTCCCCCGCACTGTCGCTGCTGCGGCACATTCAGAGTGAAATGACATTTCCGCTTTGAAATAAGGACAGAAGATCAATTCTCTTTTATTCGTGATGCCTTATGTAAAGGAAAACTCTTGTGTAAACATAAAGCTTTGTGCCATGCGGCTTCCACTGAGTAAAATAAGGCTGCGGTGATGATCCCTAGAGGTCATGTGACACTCCAACAAGCGTCTCCACGGTCCTCATCCCCTCAAAAAGAAAGCCTTGGTACAACAAAGCAGCAAACACAAACACTTTACGCTTCCAAAACAACATCAACCAAAATGAATATTAACATCATTTATTATGTAGATAAGCCGCAGCATCCCTGCTTACGTCTGACGTGAAGTGACAGCTAATCAGTGATCGTATTCATTAACATCCCATCAAAATGACATGATTGGGATTAAAATAGCCGGACGTGTCCCACACAGGATGATTTATTTATGCATCAAAGTCCATGAAAGCATTGTTTTCACCCATTTCTAGTACTGATGAGCACTTTGCACCTTTAGTGCATTTAGTCCAGCACTAAAGAGTCTTAATAAAACGTCAATTTTAACGCGTCAGAGTTTATTAAAATCATCAGTAGAGAGATTATCTGCATGCGAATGTGATACATCTGACTGTGCAGGCTCGCCTCACCTTTCCTGCCTTGTTGCGTTCAATTACTCTACCCCCTGACCTGTCTCTCTGGTTTTTCCGGCCTGCCGCTCAGCTCTCTTTTACCTCGGGGTCAGAGAGGTTAAAGTTGAACTCAGACTCTCACTGACTCCTCCTTTCTACCGTGTAATCCCTGACCGGCTGTGGCCCGATTCCTTGCGAGCGGCAGATGTGAAGCTCATCTCAGACAGTCCCGACACGCTCTCTGACTCCATCTGTCTCCGAACATGTGCGCCCGGTAAGCTGATGCCTTGAACAAGCCGTGGTTTTCGGCAAGCCCGTGCCAATCAGAGGACGCGACGAGGGCATTAGCGCACATGTGCCCCCTGCTGAGGAAAAGGTAGAAGCTTGCTCTCGACAACGTTGCCTTTATTCAGCTTCAAAGTGTGGCAGATGACAAAGGGGTTGTGTTTCTTTGATTCGGCACACAAAGGAGCGCGGTCAGACGCGGCCTGTCGCGGTGAGCAGTCACATCAGAGGGAAAGGCCAGAACACAATCTAGTTCAGGCACAACACATCACACAAATTGGATGGGGTTTTTTCAGCAGTTATGGGTCAAACAACAAATAAAGCATTGTTCTGAACCAACAACTACAGAAAGGCGAGCCCAATTCTTTTGTCCTTATTTATAAGTCAGTCTTTGATGTCATTCTTGATGCATCTTTTCTTCTCATTTTCTCTCTTTCTCTGTATTAATTTGCAAATATCACTGGCTGCTCAAGTGCCCACGGACCTCTGACCTCACTGACCCCCCCCATCAATATCTTCATGATTACAAACCACAACAACTCTCTCATGTATTTGCATGTATGCTGTATATGTTTAGTCTATAGACCTAACTTAACTCTTAACTGAACTGAACCCTAGCCCTAAAACTTAACATAAAACAACGGTGCAACAATAAAACGAGTCCTTTTTCATCCACCAGATGCTCTCTTCTTGTCCTAACATCCCTATTTACCATTAAATGGCATCTTTTCCGTCTAGTTTTCTGTGTCGCAGCGAGATTCACGCTTGGATGCGCACAAGATCTCACCTTCGTGCCTTCAGATTAACTCTGCAATGCAACGCTAGTAGTCCATAATCTTGATCATAATCTGCTAACAGTGTATAGTAGCATGACACACAGATCATTAGATGCACCCAATGAAAAGAAAGAAAACAAGGCTGCTGTGATGGCTCGCTACGTCCAAGAAGGTCGCTGCTCCGTCCTTTGCACATTCCGGCATCAAGCGGGTCTTCCCTGGCGTGAGGTGTTGTCGCCTCTTTGCCAAAAAAAAGTTGATTTCAGCCGCCGCTGCGTCAGCACTATCTGCCGCCTTGTCGGAGTGGATTAAACACCAAAGCGGCGGATCTCCCGCTCTGCTTCACAGTGTCATATTTACGGAAGCAGCGCGCCAAAGAGCCTGCGACTTTAAAATCTCTGCCCTCCGATGGAGCCGAGGCTGAAATTCTAATTGAGTTAGCGTTTGTGTCTGAGTAACTCCACTTCCAACTCTCCCATCCTGTTCTTATTTTTTAGGCCAGCTCTGACAGTGACATCCTGTTTTTGTTGGCCTCCCCGTGAATCATTATCTGTCTCTCTGCGTCTCGGCAGCCTGTGGAAGTATGATCGGACCACAGTGCCCTTTCAGAGAGGATAACTAAATCCCCACCGGAGATGCTTGAGTAATTGACTGTGGGAAATGGGTGCACACGGCCCACGTGAAGGGGGAGTCCTTGGCTGGCTAAATCCCACTGCCTGGTGTTTACCCCTGGTGCCGTATCTCCACATCTGAAATCCCGGCTATCCTCAAAACCCCATTATGGACGCTAATCCCCCAGCCATGCACGCTGTGCGCTCCATTTCAGGGAGACATTATGCTTCCTCTGAGTGTTTTAATTTCCACTGAACTCGTGCAGTCGTTCCCCGTGTATCTAGCCAAACATTTCCTTCATTCGTTCGATTGATATTCAATGCAGCCATGAAAATCCACCTTTAAAGACGAACTCCTGCTCAAGCCTGTAACAAAGCGACGCATTTAAAGTCCCTCAAAAGGACAGGGAAAAAGCAGGAAGTACACGTGCGATGAGGGTGAATGACAAGCTTCTCTCTTAAGCGTGAGACTGAAAATGCAGCTGCAGATGAAAAGATGAAAATACTGTCATGGTGTCACAAACGATGACAATGCCAGAAAACAAATTAGCATTTCAGAACCCGGCGGATGAAGCTCATCTCCCTACTTTCAGTTAATGCATAGTTAAAGTGCCACAGAACGGCACCTTTTTCCTTTTTTGTCTGGATTTTGAGAGTCAAACAGTGGAAATGAAACAGGCCTAACAAGAGAGTTATCATCACTTTCATAAAATGGCTCCCGGAAAAGAGAGATGTATTTTGGCAGCAAAGTCAGACATAATTTCGGCAATTAGGTGGAGCTACTCTCGACGTTGTATTCAAACATGCGGGGAAATCAAGCTGACGGGCCCGCAGTTACACTCCTCGTGAGAAGAGGAGACTCCGCTTACATGTGAGCTCTGTGGTCGGAGGGGCCCCTGATATGAGCGCATATGTTGGAAAATAATTGCGTGTCCTGACATAGATATCTTTAGCTGTCTGACTAAGAGCTGCATTTCAGGCTTTCTCTGTGCAGTTGACCTCAGGGGAGGACGATGCCGTGCATGAGCACAGAGCCCAAGCAGACGTATGCTAACTTTGGAAGGGAAACTTTTCTCTTCTGCATTAGCAAGGGGAAGATGATGGAGATTTCACTACATGTTGGGGATTTTGTTGGTTTTTAAATTCTTTTAATGTTAAGATGTCTTTGCGCTCCACGTAAGGGGAGTCAGCAGAGCTAGCATAAATCTTGTACCTTTTTTAAGTAGAGTTTGTACTCTACATGAGTTCAGGATTTTCCTTGTAGTTTAGATAACAGATTACAATGTGTTAGAATGGAGATATGCGCACACCCGGTCGTGCTGTTGCTAACAACAAAAAATGGTCTCCGGGTTGGAGTCCCCTCAGGGATTTTACTACGTGAAGTTTGTATGTTCTCACTGTGTCTGTGTGTTTTCTGTCCAGGTCCTGGATGGATGGATGGATGGATGGATGGATGGATGGATGGATGGATGGATGGATGGATGGATGGATGGATGGATGGATGGATGGATGGATGGATGGATGGATGATGGATGGATGGATGGATGATGGATGGATGGATGGATGGATGGATGGATGGATGGATGGATGGATGGATGGATGATGGATGATGGATGGATGGATGGATGGATGGATGGATGGATGGGAATTCTGCTTGACTGGAGACATATGGCTTTGTACTCACAAACATGGTTACTGTGGAAATTGTTCATTTAGAAACCTCATGTAGCTCCAAAATGAACCAGAATCCATTGAATCCATTGGGGGGGGGGGGGGGGGGGGGGTTAAGATTGTGGTTCTCTATTTAACAGAAAAGGCTCAGGAGTGTCTGCAGATCTTTAAGTGAAGAGGTCACGGTCAAAGACATCACAGTGAAGTGAAGAAAGCATCAGTCACAGATGCCTGTGCCAGAGCCTCGCTGGCACTTACCCGTTTCAGGTCCCCGTCTTCACCCTCTGAGTTCTCCTGGAGGAGGGTGGGGGGGGGGGGGGGTAATGGAACAACAGCTGCGCTGATGCAATTCTTCATTCCTCTCGCTAACTGAGTGCCATCTTATCACAGACACAAAACAAAAACACCGGGTTGCCCTTCCAGCGCACACACCCCTACCAACACCCCCTCCTTTTCCCCACCCCCTTCAACAGCCCCCTAATGTGATTGTAAACTTTTAAAATCTAATTGAGGATCTGAGAATTGCTCTCTGAATTTAATCCAAGCCCCCGCTAGAAAGCGAATCCGCCGGTTTCCTTGGAGCGAAGCTCCCCCAGGCGAGCCCCATCCCGTGACACAGGAACACAGGATGCTGGGCACACATCACACACAAACCCGAGAGGGCACTTTAATATAATTAGGTACAAAGCAATTATTCAAGAAATCAGTCTGAGTTTGATGATATGTCAACACTCCATGTCAGTCCTATTTCCTAAACAGATCTGGAGCTGCATTGCTAATTTTCTGTTCACACACGGCATCCAAGAAAAGTGGCATTTCCCCACGATTTTAATCAGCCTGATCTCTGCAGTGGTGTGCCACTGGGAAGTGCTGACAGGAGGTCGGGAAGAACGTTTGCAAACGTCGAGGGAAAGAGTGAATCCCTTCTGTCAAAGCCCGAGCGTCAAACCATTCTGATTATCCCTCATTTTCCCTCCCTCCCAGGGGGAATGCAACCTGGCACCTCTGTGACTCCCATTAGGATGGATGGAGGTCACGGGGGTCACGGAGGTCAGTTCTGTTCTTAGATATCGCAGGTCAGGGCTGGTCATGTATAGAACGAGCAAATGGGGAGGCTTATTTTTGGCAACGTAAAAATGAGTTCCTTTCCTCAGAGGTTAATAAATAAATAATATTGTTGTGCTGAGAGAAAAGGACAGTGGCTGACGATCCACGCTCTTCCACCTGCTTCAGCAGTAGACCTGCTTTACATCATAGAAAATGCACCAACAGGCAGTAGCTAATGGCTAATGAGCGTAATCACACCTTAATGTCCGGGGCTGCTCCACTGAGCGACGTGCTGCTGTCTTTATTTCTGGAGACCGTTGACGCCACATTTCTTATCGCTCAGTCAAATTGCCTTTAGACATTTTAGCAGCCCTAAACACATTCACATTTTCAATTGAGAGCACATTAACGGGGTGGTATTAGCATATCGGCCCGCTGCGTCTGCATGCATCACAGGATTTGACTGCATTTGCGTCGGCTGCTATTAAACAGGATGTCTGTGATCTCCTCTTTACTCTCTCAAAACTTGACCAATAAGAGAAGTATTGGAGGATTCCCATAACTCTAGCAGCCGCCAACCCTGAGGGCCTCTTGACCCCAGTGAAATATTTAAAATTACATGATTTACTTTGACTTTCTGCTGCAATCCTCACTGTCAGTGACTGAGAGATCAGCTACAGTAAACAGCAGCGTGACTTTGACCTGTTTATCGGAGCAACCTCCTGTACCCTAAGTAAATCTTGTTAATGATGGCGTTTCCAAAATATTTCTTCCGACTGCTTGATCTCCCTCTGACGTGCGGCGCAGCTACTGAGTGATTAGTCTGAAAATAGGCTCCTTTGAGGAGTCTTTTTTCAAAGTATCCTCGTTCCCCTTCTCTTGGTGCTCTCAAATAAAGATGAGCAGCAGATCACTCAAATGTAAAGATGACTGACGAGCGGTGGCTAAAATTAGCATGCCAGAGATGCAGCTTGCTAAATTTTGTCAAATAAAAAAAAATAAATAAATAAAAAAATAAAAAACGAGTCGTGTTTTCTGACAAGTTTACGTGCTCTGGTTTTGGTCACCGCATCATTACGAAAGCGCAGCCGTGTCATTAATTCCCATCTGCCTGCAGACGCTTCAGCGCGTATTTACATCAAAAAGAGAGAAAAAAACTCAGCAGCGCCACCATGTTTTTGTTTGGCTTTTTTTTTCACTGACAAGAGCAGGAGATGACATGTCGGTGCATGTCACCGAGGGACCGTTCTGGGAAACCAGAGCATCTACATGACATCAAAACGTACTTTTGAACATTTGCTGTTTTGTGCCCAATGGGGAGACAGGCAGAAAGTGGCCTCTTTTTTATTTATTTTTATTTTTTTGAAGGAAAAACCTTTTGAATCCCTCGCGACCGCCAACCTTTTTTCTTTGCTCCCATCTTTTGCACCCTTCTTTCATTCTTGTTTTCCATATTCGAGTCCTGACTTCAGGCTCATATCAGCAGTTAGCATTCATGAGGCGCGCTGCAGCGATCAGGGGCCGGTGGACGGCGCAACATGAAAGGCTTTTCGGAGACCAATTACAGCGCAAGTTTAAGAGAAAATGTTCCTCCTGCTTTTTTGTATTGTTTGGATCAGTTTTATCACAGAGAGATGATTCCCTTAAGTACAAGCACAAAATGCACTTCCGAGGCCTTGTTGCCTTTCTTCAGCTGTGGTTGAAAGGTCAACAATGCTTTAGTTGGAGGTGCAGCCCTCACAAATCTTTGTAAAACCCTAACCCCCACCCCCACCCCCCAGCCCGTCTAACCCCCTAACCCCAACCCAATTCTATCCTCAACCATAAAACCATATTTTCACCCACAACCAGTCCTTGTGAGGCCCAGCCAAAATGGCTCCACTATATAAAAATGTCCTCACTTTGATGGTAGAATGAGTATTTTGGTACCCAATATATAGCGACACACACACACGCGTCACACTTCTCCCCACATCAACGCGCACAGACGCTTCAGACCATCTCATAACCCGTAGCCAGTTTTTTTGCCATTTCTCATTCCATTAAACCCTGAATTATTCAAAGCAGATGAAATTGATTTCTTGATAGTTTAATCGCAAATCAAAACCGAACCTCGGCCCCAGTTCATTCCCTCGGGGCAATTTTTGACAATCAAATATTCATGGAGAAATGAAATGTTAGCAGATCATTTCTGCTGCTGGCTGATTAGGCAGACACAATGAAATTCAGATGGAGAGAAGAAGGGGCCGTGGAATTAACTTACGCCAATAAGCCATGGAAAAATTGAAAGGGAGATAAGATTTTTGGATTTGATTCTATGATCCAGTAGAGACTCCTCTCCTTGGCCCCTTTTCCTCCCATAAAAGGTGGGTCGCAAAATAAATGCACGATGCATTTGTCGATTGCTCCGAATTAACTCTACTTTTTTGCCACTTTATTTATCCCTGTGGGGTATTTAACAGTTTCGAGTCCCCCCCCCAACCGGCTGCAAGAGCAGCGACCCGGAAGTTGAGAGGCAACAGACCAAACCTGCGTGCTTTTTGGTGGTGGAGGAAAGCCGGAGCCTCCGGAGGGAACCCACACTGACACGGAGACAGCGTGCCGACTCATCGCAGGAAGGCCTGTTGCAGCTGGGGATCGAACCCATGACCTTCCTGTTGTAAGGCAATCGTGCCCACCGCTAAGGGGGTGAGTGCTTGGACTGGGTAGATTCCCGTCACTGCTACACATTCATACACCGTAAAAACAAGTCTTCACCAAGGCTGCCACTGATATACGATGCTTACAGCACATATGTGAGGGGGTCTGTTTCATTATCATTCAGATAAACTCGTTTCTATCTGTACCTGGTCCTGCTCAAGGTTTCTTCCTGTTAAAAGGGAGGTTTTTCCTGCCGGTGTAGCCTGTGCGGGGCTCAGGTTCTGGGATTCTGTAAAGCCTCTAGAGGCCATCTTGATGCCGTATGAAGAATGCCGAACTGATTTTGATGGCTTATGTTTGAATAATTCAAAAATGGAAGAAGTTTCACACTCAGGTCAAAGTTGAATGTCGTCTGTTTACTTTATGTGCCTGCACATGCGCGTTCTCTAACTCTGAGGGGGATTTTAAGCATAATTCAGCCTTTGATGGCGATAAGTGCACATGTTCACGGTTCACTCGCTCGAGCTGAACCAATACCAACGCGGCCACAACAAAGGTTTTTAGTTTTGGGGGTTTTTTCCTGGAAAAGTGTTATCTTATTGAAACAGCGTCCCTCCAGGTCAGAGACTCCTTCTGTAGACGTCAGAGTCGTCGACAAACTAGCTCCATTTTAAAAATAGCTTCCTTAAAATCAGAAACTACAAAAGCAAATAGATACAACCGTGTGCGTAACAATGTTCAATATGGATAAAGTGGCTGTTTTAGCTGTACTTTGTGAACTAGACTTGGATTTCAAAAACCTCCTTCTCCACACAAAAACCCTTTTAAATGATTAAATTTTGCCGTTCTTTCACTGCAGTTATTATCAGGCCATTGTCATTTTTTTACAGTGACAGCAGGAATTTAATTATATATTATTTTCCCCCTCTCCCACTCAATCAAAGAGAAAATGACATGTCATTATCAAACAAAAGGAGCTGCGATACGACTGCAATTCCCGTCTGAGATGGAATTCCTGAATGTCCATCTGGGAGCCCCCCCGGTCGGGCAGAAGCCTTCCATGGGCTGCGTTTTCCGCTCCACATGAAAGGAGGACACGGGCGTGGGTGACGGAGGTGAACGAGTGTAGGGAGAATAAAAGTAGGAGATCAAACGCCATCTGAGGGAATTGGTGAGCGAGCGCGGGGAATTTCTAATGCGCTTCCCCGCCCGCCGCTCCTCTTCGGCTGAAAGCTGCCCCCAAGATCCGGCTGCGTCTCTTCAAGGCAAAGATGGTTGACGCGTAAAGAAGTAGCATCAGCTATATCAGCTGGACAGATTGCGTTACTGCTCCCGACAAACTTGGGCCCAGCTGCCGCCTGCGTCTCTGCCTGCATCCGTCTCTCCCACCTGGGGTCACGTTATAAGATTTAGCTGAGACTTTCCTGGCAGATTTGCATTTTAGGCCCCTCAGAATCTCATTTCCGGCCCCTGGGGTGGGTTTGTTTTTCAGCGACGCATATTCGGTGGTGTTGTTGACGTGTGGTTCTTTTAAGAATGCATAAAGCTTCGCCGCCTTACCCTGCATGTGATCCAAACCTGCCCTCTCCAAGGTCGACCCGCTACATCATGCCAAAGAAGCGAGGGCAGTTGAGGATTCCCCCCTGGCGCTCCACAGAGGGGGAATCAATTATTCACTTGCCAATCGTTCATCGCACAGGCATCTTTTTTCCACCGAATAAATCCTGCATGTGCATCTCACCTGTGCACCATGAGAGCTGCAGCAGAGTGCGATGCAGTGGAACGGCGCCGGGGGCTGGGGTTCGTACCGCCGATCAGACGCGGCTTCTCTGTTTGCATAATGCTTCGGCTGGCTTGATTATTCCCAGATTTTGCACACTCAGCGGGAAGATAATCAACAGAATCCCAAGAAGAGAAGGGATAAAATCGCAGAAGGCCGATCGGGTTTTATCAGGGATTTGTTTACATATGAGGTACCGGAACCGTGCCCAAGCACACTCCCTGGCACAGGAGGCGCTCCAGTTGTTCGGGTTCTCAACATCACTTGTTGATATTCCCTCCAAGGTTGCAGAAGTGCTGGCGTTCGTGGAAAACGTTCCACGAGGCCAAATCAGGCGGACGGGAACTGAAGCCAAGAGCCACAAACGCACCGGCGGGCTTCAGGCCAGTGACTCTCTGCTATTCATAATCCAGACAGCAGAATGGAGACTTTGGTATGTGGCTCTTTTCTATAGGAACTCAATAGTGGAGGAAGAAATGGAGGTCTTTGTAGCAGTTATGACTGATGCTCCACTGCCCTCAGGTGGAGCTGCTGGGAGGCTGCATGCAGTGTGCTGTACACCTAATTAGCTTACCTTTCTTTAACTTCCTTCCTCTGAGTATTTGTGTGTTTGTGTTGAAAGTTTCTCGCCAGATCTACTGTCAAGACTCATTTGGATCTAAAAAAAAAAAAAACATTTTAAAAATAGGCCAAGGATGGAAAGTTTGGTAGCTTTCACCTGGATTCACTTGACCGGTCCATTTCCCTGCCATCTGTGGAACTGCACCAAACTGTTACTCACAGCTGATGATCAGAACTGACCTGCAGTTGGTAAAATTAGGACACATCTGGGGGGTTTGGGGATATATGGCTGTGATGGGAGCGTGCAAATGTGGCACTAAATGTTGTTAAAATGCAGACAGGGAAGCTCGCTACATCTGCGTCCAGGCAATTCAGCCTCATCTCTTCCAAAAAAGAATTAAAGCTCTACAGCGTGTCGGCTTCACCAGACTTCCAGCCATTATAGGGCAGAGATAAACTAAAGGTCACCTCCGCACGCACTTGTCAGTCTTTGAAGACGCTGAGCGGAGAACGATAAAGCTTTTTTCCCGGCACCGAGTAAGCACACCATCGTCAAAAACGCTTAGATGATGTGTTATAAGCTAGCCGCCCTGATAAAGCCCAGCGCTGATAACCTGATAGGTCAAGACATCAAACCAGAGAAATAAATCCGTGATTCTCTCCAGGCTTCTTGTCAGAGGAGCGCACGTGATGTGGGTTCAATGATACTGCTGCTTTTGTGGACTGCAGTCAGCCGTCCATGTGTGGTTTTTCGGCATCTTTTGGAAATGTCAGGAAGAAGAAAGTCTGGCAGAGACATTAATACCTACAGCTGCCTCCTTCCCAGACCAGCGGAAAATCTGCTGCTAGATGTGTTAGGCAGAACACGATGTGCATTGGTGTTGTCATGGAAATTGCATGCATATCAAATCAATTTTGCATAGCCCCCCCGCGATGCGTCGGCGCAAGCCCGCTCTCAATAACAGTAAAAGCCCAAAAGCGACACTTCAGTCTGGAAATTTCAGGCAGTACCGCAGACCACATTAGCAACATGCTAGTTTAATGAGTCATTATCGAGGTCGTCTCGTTGCACAGAGAACACCAGCAAGCCAGTTAGCCCGAAAGGTGCGGGTGTACTTCTGTCCTTAATTACTCCCATTTGGCCAAAAATATGAAAGGATGAATGTCCAATGTGAACTGTAAATATGGACCAATACAACCTTCAAACCTTCTGAATCGGCCGGTAAAATAGCAGCACAGCATGCGCGTCGCAGCCCAGCAACAGGCAGACAGCAGCCGCGGCGGAGCCAAACGGGAAGAGTTGTTTTTTAACGATGGATAGCAGCTGAGAACAAGAGAAGATAAACTAATGAGGCTTGCGGCCGGGTACATCGATGGCTGTATCTCACACCGGGAATCGAGAAATAGAAAATATCAGAGGCGAGGGGGAATAAAAGCTCCAAATGACGCGACTTTCTCGGGTTAGGCTGCACGTGCAGGCCTGAATCTCAAAGTCGTTCTGTTTAGTCTCCTTTGGCGTCATCGGCGGTGCTGCTTCCTCCTCCTGTTGGTGCCGTGTCTAATATAGGGTTTCACACATCGGTGTGCTGCTGGCAAATGTACATTCTGATCCCTGAATGCGATCCTCGACCACGTCACAGAGAGGCGAGAAACCAGCTAAACAATTGGATGCAAATGTCCCCTGCTGCTGACTTGAGTCAAGCTAAGGACATCTGGCCAAAGGTAGGAGCCAAACCTACGGCAGACCTTATCTCTGGCTTTCCAAGAGCCTTGGACTGTAGCCTGTGGGGGTAAACATGGCAGCAGGCACGGCCCCATGGAGGCAGCCACATAACTCAGAACTAAATTACGCTAATAGCTCAGAAAAAGACACTTAGATATTGCATTAAGCCAGGAGTTCAGATCCCCCCTCGGCTCCTCAGATAATGACTGACGTTCACGCTGGCTTTCGATGTTTTATTCAGTCTGCCGAGTGTAACCTGTCAGAGGAAGGTTGTATCTGTCAGACAGTGATGATTACCACAAAGCTTTACATTCCTGTGACAATGCCATCACATCATGTCTTAGTTTTTGGATCTCCTAACCTCCAGGAAGACATTGATTGCATTTCAAGTCAGTGCGGAGTTAAAAATCGACTTCCAGAGACTCAAAAAGAATTTTGCTTTTAGGTAAAACACATCACAGCGTGACAACTTTTCCTGAAGTTGCAGACCCAGACAGCGACGTTGCCTGGAAGAAAGTGTCATTTCTTGTTTCCTGTCAGACATGTTGCCATATTAAGGCAAGGCATAATTCCCATCCTCTCACAAAGTGTGCAGACATTTGGCTTTTAAAGAAAATAACATCCAATCAATCAAGCCTTAAAAGCGTGACAACACCAATGTGGGACCGACTCACCAGATTCTTCAGGGAGACAAGGCAAGGAATGAAATTAAACGTGAGGATCTGCTTGTGTGTGTTCAAGGGCAAGACATTCACACAAAAGAACACACAGAGAAATGACTCGCAATTGATTTGTCTTCAGTTCAGGGTAAATGAATCGAGGGGAGAGGAGGAGCAAGGCTGTAGATATGGGAACTGTTGAAGGACTGAAATGTCTTTTCAGGCAGCGACAAAACCAGTAACATTGGTCTTACGGCTCAATTTGTTCCCAACGTTTCAAAGTTCGTTGCATTGAAGAGATTTCTTTCTCTCTTTTTTGGTCGCAATAAGGTGTGTATATAAAATGCAGGTTTTTAATTAATCTGGTGGTTCCTTCCTTCTCGGTGGACAGACGTACTTCTTTTATTTTCCACAGGGGGGCGCTGTTCGCGCTATTTGCGCAGCGTGTTTGAGGTCATTTCAGGACCTAAATCAATTTGATGGGGTTAAAGCGGTGAATGATCAGCTCCGCCGATGAAAGCAAAACTGAACACAGTAGTACAGCAATTACATCTGTTTGTTTCTTAGAGAGGACCTCAAAAGAGTTCCAGGCAATAAATGGATGAAGACAATATAATTGTTCGATTATTATGCCCAAATATGATTGCTTGGTGTTTGCTCTTCTTTATTTTCTGTGTTCTGAAGAATCAGAACATACAGCTGATGTTATTTTATTAAGTTATAAGGGTACAGTTAGGAATTACTCAATACCTTTATTCAAAATGAAACTGAGATTGCTAACAACATACTGTAGCTGTACTTAACTGTTCCCTTATCACTTCTAGTCACTTTTTCTGTTGGCATCCTGCATACTTGGTTGAGCAATGCTGGAAATTTGGTGGGGACTGGGCCATGGGAATACTGGTGGTGAGCCAAGCTGTGCTACGAAATCACACAAGCAGGTAGCAAACATCCCAGCTAGTAAATGAAACTCAACATGAAGACAAGGATGTAGAAATGTTAAATAAATGAGCATATATGGCACATGTTAATGGGTTATGCCTCACCACAGTTCCCCATGCAGAGGAAGAAGGAATAACAAGTCTCACTTACAGGAGTGAATCAGCTGAACAAGTTTGTGAAGCTTCACATGACAGGAAGTCTGTGTCTGTAGTTGTACAGATAATAATCTGATAATTGTGCCTGTCAGGATACATAATGGTGAGCATATTAGAAGCTTGACATGTTACATTTACCTACACTGGAAGCACTGCAGAGGTATTAACATTTACTGTTGCAGCTGTGCATTCTGGGATTGATCCTGAAAGTCCGGCATCTACTGTATGTACGGACTGCAGGGCCATCCCATCAGCAAGGTTCACAGTGAGGCTCGAAAAGTGCCGCGGGCCAGTGCGCTTTCCTCAGGCGCGAGCACATCAGACGTTAAATCACGCAGGCCAGATAAGAGGAAATAAATATTAAATGAAGCAATAAATACAGCCATAAATATGAAGCTTCTGGTGATGATGGAAGATCCTCTGATGGTTCTTGGGTGCTCATCGGTCAATAACGCACTTTAATTCCTTCCTTTCTTTCAGCTGATTAAGCCCAGTGCGATGATTACCGCCTTCATGAGCAAAGAGTTTTGCATATCAACTACTGAAACGCCTTTCAGGGCATGCAAATCAGTGGCTAATTCATTTTGTCGCTAGCACAAACAAGCTAACCCCAGACCTCTCCCCCTTGGATTAGAACAAACAGCTCTCTGCGCGCCTCAGACACACATTAGTGGCAATTAGTGAAGGCGAGTTCACGGGTCGGACAGACTGCGCGGCTGCTGGGAAGACCGCTGTACCACTCAACGGCCAATAAACACACAGTTCACATCCACTTGGGTTCACATGTGGATGACAAAGCGCCGATTGAGAAGGACAGACAGACGACTGGGGCAGCTGCTATAAAAGCTCCTGATTAATGGTGCAAACTGAATGAGTCTACCTGAGCTCAGGCTTTATAGCTTAATGGGTTTAGCAGCACTTTCTCTGACACTAAATCATGCAAACATGTGATTCATCCATATGGAAGCACGAATAAAATAGTTTAGACATTGTGACACACACACTCTAGATTCTAGACATGAGCTCACAAAATATGTTCTTCAAATAGGAGGAGACTGACGGCATAAAAGTGAAGATCACCCGAGAGCACCAGACGTGTCTGAGGGCAAAAGAATCCCCATTCATCATCTATTTCGGTTTCATGTCCAGACTTGAAGTTCAGCTCAAACAATAATAAAGATGTGGGAAGAATGTGTTGCAAACTCAGTGACCATTCCAGAGACCAGTAATGCAGGCCACCGAGAGAACTAGGACCAACCTAAAAGCGTTAAAAGCCGGAGTTGCCTGAGTTGCCTGAGTTGCCTGAGTTGCCTGAGTTGCCAGAGGGTTCGGGGCAGAGGTTTCTTTGGTCTGGTGAAAACATAATATGGCCACGGGCTCAGAAACAATGCTCTTGAGAAATCAAGCAGTGTGAAACTGAGACATGATACTGAGAGCGTGAACAGCTTCTGTGCTAAAAAGAAAGTCAATGTAAATATAATGTTATTGATTTTTAGGACTGAGTGATGTTTGGCATTCCGGACTGTCAGTGAAGGCAGCACTTTTCTCACTAGACATCGTTGGATTGAGTCATACTCATGATGTAAATTCCCTTTTAAACTTTTATAAAACACATTCTTGCCACAAGGATAGTGTTGCTCTGCTGAAGCTCAGCCTGTCTAAAACATGGAATTATTTAACATGACTTGAGGCCTTGCAGCATAATACAATTCAAATATGAAAGGTATTATTAATAAATGGATTGACATAGAAGTCTCTTCATTTTAGTCTAAGTTTTGATGATATTATTTTCACCCTTCTCTACTTCCTGGCTGCTTTTCTCCCTGCATCAACCCACTTCTCCACCTCTGCCATGAGCCCGGTCCTGCTCAAGGTTTCCTCCCGTGAAAAGTGACTTTCAGGGGGTCTCTTTCAGAGAAGCACCTACTGAAAATCTTTGATTGCAACAGAAGCTGTATAGATACAGTTGAATTGAATTTCTCTTTCCCAGGTTCACAGGCGTGTGCACGTGTGCAGTTGCAGTTAATGACTTTCCGCCTCACGTGTAATAATGACAAGTACACACTGGCAGAGCTACTCAGAGGTAAGACTCTTTCACTTTTCTTCTAACAGGATTTGACAATATCTCAATTCACCATCTTTCCTGTATGTTCCAGCAGTTTCCAGTAAGGCCTTGCAGGCTGCAGCTTGTGTTTAACTGGCACCACCGCACTTCCTGGTTGTCCTTGAAAGGTTTGCATGCTTTGAAAAGTCTGGAATAATACAAATCTGGGGAAAACCTCCATGAACCAGACGCCTGCGAGAGCTGAGCGACCTCCATGAGGGATGAGGCAGATCAGCCGAACCAGATCGCAGGGATAGTGGCATCAGGTGTGCATAGAGCCTTACTCATTGTTTAAATATGTGACCTCACCCAGGAGTGTCTGGATCGGTGGAATGTCAGACGGTTCCCATGCTAATATTTACAGTTGCGTGTGACCTGTGTTGCCCTAAGATCACAGTTAATTATGTGGGGTTAAAAAGGTCCGCCCATAATCAAGCAACTTTCTTTTTGCCATGTCAACAAATTAGCTGGTGCACTTTTGATGTTTGAGCATTGCTGAGCTTCTGAAAGCTCAATTCTCAAAAGATTCTCTTATGCTCTTGAACGATCCTTGCATTAAAACTGTACATCCAAGAGAAATTTTATTGTTAACATTAAATAATGCGAAATATGCTGTTTATTGTATGGTATATGATTTTATATATGAAATAAATGCATAATAACTCATTGTTGGTATTGTCTTGGATAAACAGTACTCATACTTAATTTAATTTGTCTAGGTTGGAATGCCTGCTGACTCACAGAGACGTTTTGGACTATTTGGAGCCTGAAAGAGGAAGCTTCCTCCTCATTGGCTGCCCTCCGCCCACCTGAAACCGTTGCGTCGCGTTCAGCCTCCTCTGCAAAGGCAACACATAAGAGTTAAAGAGCGCGCAGGGACACAGCAGAATCATCCCGCTCAATCCCTCGTCCTTCTGGCGCTGTTTTTTTTTTTTTTTTTGCATTTCCAAGCAAGGACGTGTTACAGGCATGCTGAAGGGTTTTGTTTGAGACTGAATTCTGCTCCATCCAATAGGTTTCTGCTGGGAAATGAGTTGTCCAAGGTCGGCTTTTGTTCGCTACGATGCTCACAGTGGAAACTGGCTAGAACAGCCATAAAACTCTATCATTTTTCCACTTTTGCAGGGTTCTCCATGCTTTCGGGGGTCACTCGCAGCCCGTCGTGACACCAGTTGACCTCTCCATGTGCCTGAGCCTCAGTCGACGTCAGTCACTCTACCAGCTGGTGTCCCCGCCTGCTCCGAACGCCACGCAGCACAAGCCAAACGAGGGTCTTCACTCCTTATTTTCCCCTCTTGCGCCTCCTTCTAACGTGCCCTTGAGGCCAAGGAGCTGTTTCCGCAGGATCGGACTCGGACTCAGCAAGAAGCGCGTGATGTTTGCAGACACTAAGGGATTGGCTCTCGCCGCCGTGCATGTGTTTACCCCTGAGTCCGCTTCCTTCGACTCTCGTTTGATGAAGACCCCCGCTGACACACATGTTCTCCACACACTCCCACAGGATCAGCAGTCAACCTCAAACAAGCAGCAGCACTACAGATTAAGGGTGGGTCTTGCTCAGCCATTTTTGGACTTTAAGGCATACCTTGCACATCAGGAAATGCCCATCCAGCTGGAAAGCTGTGACATTTCTGAGAACTCATTGATTGGGAAAGTGTGTGTCTCCCACGATAGTGTTAAAAAGACCGTGTGGATCCGGTTGACCTTTGACTCTTGGCGGAGCTATCGCGACTTTCCCTGCATGTTCCTGCTGCAGCAACCTCCCGCCGTAGACGTTTACGCGTTCGACTTGTGTTTGCCAAAGAACATCGACCCAAAAGAGAGGGCAGAGTTCTTTGTGTTCTGCACAGCTGGACCTGGTTCAACGCCTCAGTGGGACAACAACAGGGGTAAAAACTATAGTGTGCACCTGGTCAAAGATGGATCACATGTGAGACAAAGCCAGGTTAACCTGTGGCGCCGGACATCTTTAAAGCAACGGCCCCCATTATGGCCTTCCTCTGAGCTCCAAAATCTTTATATATAAATCCATTTATTAAGAAATTCAAAATAAAGTTGAGGATTGTCAGATAAATATTGGTTTTATCCTTGAAGTCTGTGCAAAAATGTATTTTTTTCCCTTCATTGATTGTACAATATTTAATATACCTATGCTTCAATTATGATGTTTGACATTCATTTCAATTATATTAGTATGAGTATAAATCTTATTTTTAGCCATTTTAGTTAAGAGTAGATGTTCATAAATGATGGAGCAAACTTGGGCCTCACCTGTGGTCATGAGCATTGCACCTTTTAGTATTTTATCCTTTTGCATTCGGCCAAACCAGCTTCACCCGTGATGGGTTTGACACACACATCCGGTACACTGTTGACCTGTCATGCATCCGACATCTAATTGTAATAGAACAATGCTTGTTTTTAATACAAGTATTTTGTTATAACCTTAGCCCTGTGATGATGTCAGTGTTAATGTTTTCTTTACCAAAGTTAAAGAAACTTTTAAGTCACTCCACAAATACACGCAATCAAATTAGGATCAAGTGGTAGCTCCGTCTGTTGGGGACTGAGAGGGGTCTTGGTTCAAGCCCCAGTGCAAACATAGGATGTGTTCTGGTAGTAGGGGAAGGTGCCAGATCACTTTTAGGGCACTGCCGAGATACCCTTGAGCAAGGTACCGAACCCACAAACGCTCCCTGCAATGAACTGCCGACTCGTCCAGGACCCAGGACCCTGTATACCCTCCCTGTGGCCTCAAAAGGGATAAAACAGTTCAGAAGACAAGATGAGACAAATTAGGGTACATTTAATGCCAAATAACTTAACGTTCATAGCTCCGCTCAGTGAGTGTCCTTGAAATGAATTGAGCATATAACTATACAGCAAAAAGGGACTTCAGGTAATTTCAGTTCGTTATTGTTTCTTTTACCCGAACTGAAGATACAACGGCTGCAAAAGGAGGGTGTGAACATGAGTCATGATTTCATTCCTGAAACCTTGTGAGCGTCTACACAGACGTGACACATTGCGAGTGCAGAAACAGGCATACGTGACTGAAGCCGACAGTGAGAAGGTGAGAGCCTGCCTGCTGGGGACACTCCCCTGCATGCAACAAATGCTCCCGGTTGAGGTCGTTGCAAGTGAGATATGCAGGGTTGGAGTTCTATGAGCAGAGTCACTCCCGTCTTCCCCCTCGTTTCGCTCCTCCGTCATCGACCCCTGAATTTCTGTTTGGATTTCTCCCAACATGTGAGCCATCAACATGTGTAACCACTATACTCACCTTAGCCAAAGGGAATAACTCTCCCCATTCCAGTTTTGGCAGAAGCACATGGGCAACAGATCGCCACCATCGCAAGATTTATGCCTCTGTTTTCATCCCAGATGAAACAAAGTAGTTTTGCGCAATGGAAAATTAATTATGCCTTATCCATAACAAAGCCGTGTAAACACACTTGCAGTTCTGGAGGACGAGGAGGAGACTTAACAACAAGTTTGACTGGAAACAAAGAGAAATCGTTCTCATGATGGCAACCGGTCTTGTCGTGTGGGTCGATTCTGGTGGGTTCTTGCTTGGTTTCAGAGTTTTGAAAATGAAAAGTTTTTGGGGGGGTTCCTTCTGCAACTGGCAAAAAAAACCGAGCTTAGATCCAGCTGTCCCAGCCCGACCACCGCTCCACAATTAAGCAGCATTTGCTATCTTGTCATCAGGCGTGCTCAGGAAGACCTCAAACCTTGGCCTCTTTAAAGGGTTTTATCGCTGCGATTATTTTCGGTTCAGGCGCTGCTCAGATGGGTGTCTGAAGGTGAGACTGCAAACGAAACACATGCACCTTTGAACATAATAAGGCTGTAAGCAGTGTATGTGCAAGACGGCGCAGGTGCTACTTCCTCCCCGTGCAAGTCACAGCGTGCAACACAGCGGACGTCTGAGCCCGATTGATTTTTGAACTTTATGATGAGTTCCGCTCCTTCAGCTCAGGGGTGTATTTTGAGCTGAGAAAAATACACAGTCTGCATGATGTAGAGCATTTGGGGGACAAAAAGAGGTTTAAGAAAGGACTAGGACGCTGGGGTTTGCAGTACTTTATGTTTTATATAAGCATTGAGGACAGCTGCAGTAAACTCCAAACTGTGTAAGACGTTTCCTCTCTGCCTCTGTCATTTTCCCTTTATTTCCCCCAGTCACAGCTGACTGATGGCGAGCAGCCAGTGACCATCTGCTGGTGCTCATAGTGTTGATGTTTACAGTGGCCCGAGGAGTGATCCGGCAAGGCGCAGCTGTGATCGCGGGCTGAGCTGCTGGGGGCGAAGGTGGCCGGATGAAATATGCTCCACTGCAGCAGTCCCATTTGTTTTATTCTGTTGTCAAATCGTCTCAAATGCCTTGCTCCCTCTCTGGCGCGCGCGTGCATGTGTGTGTGTGTGTGTTTCTTTGTATTCCTGCACACTGAGCACAAAGATACACATTCTACTGGCAAATTCAGGACACTTTTGGAAGTGGGACCATGTTGGCTATTACCCCCACAACTTGAAAGGGCTTTTTAAGGGTTTGGAAATTGTGTGTGTGTGTGTGTGTGTGTGTGTGTGTGTGTGTGTGTGTGTGTGTGTGTGTGTGCATTGTGCGTTGTGCATTTAGCAAAAAAGCAATCTAGGTTTTTGCAGATTTAATATGTAAATACGCCAACAAAAGTGAACAATTTAAATGAGTTCAATTAAATGAGACAAACTGAATTATACAAAGGATAAATTACTGAGTATAAGGCGATTAAAATCAAGGATGCCACAACTTTATTGGTACTGTCACAACAGGCGCAAGCACACGTCCAATAGAATTGTACATATGCAGCGATGGATGTGGGGATGTTTACTGGCAGTTCTCGCTGGGCAGGTGCTCGTGTTCGGGAATCCATGGTGACCTGCCAAAGCATTCTGCCGCCTTGCGGTCGCACTCGCAGATGAACATCTCGCATGCATTGTTCTTGCCTGGAGAGGATAAACGCCACCATCACAAACGCCAACACCATCGAGCTTGTCAGCCCCTCCGTCTGTGTCGAAATGCCAAATCTGAACCATTGGAGATATACTCACTGCCACAGGTGACCTTCTTGTTAGCCTCATCGCAGCTGTAGTCGTAAAGTTCGGTGTAGGGGTTGTCCAGGATGGGCCAGCACTCGGGATGCTGCATGGCATCGCTGTAACACTGGTCGTGCACTTGGCAGCACCTAAACAGTCATTACACCACACCTTTGAGACAGGCTGCACAGCTGCACAACCAGGAATCTCCGCACTGAAGTACTGACCTGTCCAGATCATCCACAGGCGTGCCGGAGCCTCCGTATCCGCAGTAGCAGCCATAGTCGGCGTAGTCGAAGACGGGCCAGCTGTCAGGCTTCACACACAAGATCATCTTCCTGAACTGGTGGAGGGCCAGGTAGTCCAGCGACTGACCTGAAAGCAGGGAAAGAAGCAGCTGGAGTCAGAAAGATGCACTTCTTTAAGGGATGTTTCCCGAATTTGGGATGTTTCCCTCACCGACGGAGAGGCTTGCAGCCACGAGGAACACAATCTGGAGGGTATTCATCCTGGGGAATGTCAGGAGGCAGTGCCCACTGCCCACCTCAACATCTTTATATATCATGTGTGGAACTTTGGTACGGCACTGTCAGCTGTTCACACTACACGTCTTCACACACGCTCCAAAGTGCACACGCACTCTCCGTGAACTCACCTGTACCTGGAGCTTCGGTTCTGCGGAGATTATGGTGACCTTGAGGAACAGAGGGGCTGAAAACATAACAAAAAAAACGACCTTGGACGTAAATCTGTATGTTCTGCGTCTTCAGAAGATGCAGAGAAAACAGCGGTGTATCCCGGCAACAGAGATCGGTATCACGCCTTCTAATCTGCCAGGCGATAGGACTAATACCCCTGACGCAAAAATGGATAAGGACACCTTTTGAGTCTCACCGTAGCAGAAGATGAGCACAGTGCAGATTAGATTAGATGAGATTCAGCTTTATTGGCGTTGCACTGCAGCAGCAGATGGGAACGGAATGCAAGGTCAATTATGACACTTAGAGTATGCAACAAAATGCTGTTTTTATCAAATAATCATCAAAGTTGACTCATTTACTGCCAGGATTCAGAAAAATATTTGTTCTTTAATATCCTTACGCCATGCTAACCTCATTATTTTAATAACGCAAGCCTTCATTTTGTTTGTATATTGTCTAAAGATTTATTTATGAGGGTCTTAATGCTTTGTTTCTCCCTCATAAAGTCAGGCAAGCAGCTGCATCAATAATATGTAGCCATTATTTCTTTAAGCGACTTAAAAAAGAAGGTTCTTTTTCTTCACATTTCTCTTTATCCCAGTAGTTGCATTTAATACTCGCCACCTGGAACTCTTTTACACCCTGTCATCGCTACCGAATCGAACAATAGAGCAATAACACATCCCAGGTGTCACCAGCCCTAGCCGCCATTTTATGCGCAAACATGGTATGTTCTGTTTATTCTCTTGACAATCGTACACCCTTGTGCCAGAGTAACCCTGCGAGCAATGGTCGAACCCAAACCAGTAATCTGATAGATCTCGCCACACGTCCAGACATGTGTGAAACTCAGGAAGTCACATAAATTGAAGACAGTTCCAGGAAGTGTGAAGTGGGATAAAGAAGTCCTGATTTGTGATTTTTAGACACAAATAAGATGTTTTGAATTGGGTTAGGGGAAAGGACTCATAAAATAGAGCAATATGTCCCATTTAATGCGCTTCATCTAAACTGCAAACATAATTCAATCAAATAATGAATCAAATAATGGTGTTGATTGCAGAATAAATAAAGCATGTAAGCTTTTGCCACCATTAAGCAGGAAAAATAATTGTGCAACTGATAGGGCCGATGTTGGTGTTTAGAGTTGGTCCATCTTGATTGAGCTGGTTCAGTACCGATCGTCCCCCTGGTGGGAGCTTGGGTCATTGTGCCTGCAGAAGTGTTCAGTGCTTTAATATTCTTTGATTGAATTGATCATTCAAGAGAATAAACTGGACCTTTGTTTGTGCTCCGGGTCGGTTTTCCTGATAGGGGTACAGACGACATGAACAGCATGTGGATGAACAACGTTGATCTTTAATACAAATGACTCTTGATATGGAAAATATGCACAAAGGGTTCAACCATAAACTGATATAAGATCATAACGTCAGTCAAAGTCCAGCATTTTCATATTACCGACCTTTATCATTAAAAGGTAAACATGTTTGCAGAGGAGATTGCTGCTCTCTGCAACATAAACCACAAAAAAACAGTTTAATCCTACAAACTCTGTGTCAGGAGACTATAAATAAAATATTAAATAAGATTAAATTAGAGTTATTTTATGTGTTTCTTCACACAGTGACAGATAAATTACTCAATTTAGTGCAAACTAAAGTGAAGCAGTTTCTACATTTATACATAACCTAAACCAAAAAGATCAAAGTGGAATGGTCGCGATCAACAGTACTATGTTTAAACGACACAAAAGTGGTCACTAAATACATTAGAGGTTTGTATTGTTATGTTTAAATAAGATGTTTAAAGCCTAGAAATAAACAGTGGAGAACTATAGCAGTGCATGTTTCCTTCCTGGCCGTCTGTATTCTCCTCTATGGCAACTTTGCTTTCTCACTGATACTTTTCCATCATTCCCAGCCATTTAGATCTGTATGGATCAGCTCTCTGTGAATAAGAAAAGCTACTAACTGGTGAATAAATAAGGGCAGACCAAGGGAATAAGTTGTGCTAGTTCCTAGTTTGCCTTTATCTTCTCATCCAGGTGATTAAGAGTCCCGACAGTCACAGATGGACCTCCCGAGCACCTGAACTTGTCTGTCGATTCTCTGGTATAAAAAAAATCCTTTCAGATGGGTTTATACAGCAAAGTGGTGACATATTTCTTCTTGTACCGATGGGTCGCGCTGAGCACCATCACTCCATCCTGAGGGAAACAGAGAACAGAACAAGAGGAAGTTGAGAACAGCGCTATGGTGTTAACAGCCCAATTTCTCAGCCTCATCTTTATACATATAAACAATAAACTTTGTTTCAAACAGTGGAGGTTCACAGAAACCGACTTTGAACACAAAGTCTGAGTTGGTAGTCAAAATATGTTAAGTCCACTTTAGAAGGATGCTTTATTTTGCACACCATCTAATGTATTTACTGTATGTGACCCTGTGAGCCCCACATTTAAACCCCAAAATGCAGCCTAGCAATGTTGACGTGGATATTAATCAAGAGAAAAACAGTCCAGACTTGCACCTCTCACACCTGCCCAGCCACTTTGATATGGGTTAATTTTTTCCCTACTTTTCTACCAGATTTAGTCCCTCTTTGTGTATATTGCTATATATGTTTGTTCTTCCTGATACTGCTTTGGAAAGGGGGAAATAACCTCTCCTTCAACTCCCATATTGGTGGAGCATTATCATTGTGACACACACTTCAGGTCCTGTTTGCTCACAGCTGTTTTGCTTCACACTGTCTATTATTAGGAATGCTATTACAGAAAGATTAGTCACCGCCAGAGATTTTTCCCCACCCGCCCACAGCGGTTAAAACAGGTAAAACAAACAGAAAGCTATCCTTCTGATATGTTTGACTTGGCTTGATAGCTTACCTTAATGGAGAGGGCATACAGGTGGTTCAGCATCACGTGGTTGGGCTCTGGGAGCAACGCAGGGTCACACTGGACACAAAATGAAACCAGGTCATGACCATTTTTGTGTTTATGCATTGATTTTTGCCACCTAGAGGCTTATTGCAGCGCAAGTGTCATCCATGAAATACACTCACCGGCCATTTTATTAGGTCCACCTGATAAAAACACTTAACACAAATCACATGGCCACAACTCACACACTATGTGTTTACGTATGTGGAGCTGAGAAAATATCCAGTGAGCAGCAGCATGTGGACAAAAAGGCCTTTTTGATGTGAGATGTGAGAGGAAAATGGGCAGACTGGTTCAGATGATAGAAGGCAACAGTAACTCAAATAACCTCTCGTTACAACCGCAGGATGAAGAACGGCATCGCTGAGCACACAACACGTGGAATGTGCAACATGTGGGGGGTGTTTTGTTGGCACATTGTGGGCCCCATAAAACCAACTGGACATTATCTAAATGCTGTAGCCTTCCTGAGTACTGTTGGTGACCATGGCCGACCCTTTATGACCACAGTGGACCAGCCTCTGATGGCTACTTCCCCCAGGATAATGCACCTTATCACAAAGCTCAGATCATCTCAACTGGTTTCTGGAACATGAAAATGAGATCACTGTACTCCAGTGGCCTCCACAGTCACCAGATCTTAATCCAATAGATCACCTTTGGGATCTGGTGTAATGGGAGATTCACATCATGGATACGCAGCTGACAAACCTGCAGCTTCTGTATGGAGCTATCACGATACCATGGAGCCAATTCTCTGAGGAATGTTTCCAACACCTTGGTGCCAGTATGTCAGGAAGAATTAATACACTTCTGAAGGCAAAATAAACTCTTTCACTAGCAAGATGGACCTGATAAAGTGGGCGGCGAGTTTATATTTGCAGACAAAATAAAGAGGATAAATAGAGAAACTTACAGATATTCCAGTGTCTTTGTTGAGGATGACCTGTAACAGATGAGGTGGGAGTATGGGTGGTGATTTGAACTTCTCCTCCTGTTTAGGAACATAGGCCTCCTGGTGATACGGCCCAGGGGGAGAGCTGGAGAGGTCTGATAAGATAAAGGAGAAGAAATCCAAGCGTGGGTGGCACAGTGCGTACGAGACAAACTAATATAATCGCAATCTTACACTGGTCTGACACTCACCTGACACGTCGGAGCATTTCTGCGAGTCAACCATGAGAGCATCGAACACCTCAAAGTCAGTTTTCTTCACCTGGATGATGTTATTGACCGTCCCCATTTGACTGGTCACAACTGGCTGTGGGGGCAACACAAAAACAGTCATCAAATGTCAGATTTCATAATTAGCTCCTTTCAGTTTATACACATCTATACAAACATAACATAATCATTGCATTTTAAGGGGTGGGTGGGAAGACAAACATGACAATACCACATATCTGACACATATCTGTCTGAACATTTCTGCATGAGTGACAGGTTTCCAACTGCAGCTGTGAATAACAATGAAGCCAGCAACAGACATAATCCCACGCTATTTGGGGTTCGTTCATGGATTTACTGAGACCTGCCTAGAAGCAGCTACCACTTCTAAAACCAACATACAGGGAAACTGGGTTATAATATCACACCTGTCTTCAGAATCACGAGTATGAGGATATGAGCTGACCTCTGCAGGATCGTGGGTCCACTGGCCGTCCACATAAAACTTGTACTGATGCTCCCCTTCAGGTAGATCAACAATGGCCACAAAGGTGTTCTGACTATAATAAATGGCATAAGAAAGGCTCACATGAGTGGAGTGAATTCCTTCAACTGTTAAATAACCTTAAATTTTAATTTTTTTTAAGAAGGCTCTGAACCTTCTGATCAGGGGAATCTTGTTGGCCCAGTTATTGAAGGATCCAGAGAGATAAACCTCCTTGCACTCTCCAGTCCAACGAAAGACCGTTGGTCGGTCTAACATTGGTGCCTTTTCATCGGCTTCCAAGTCTTGCTGCCATTCCAGGAACTCTTCTTTTCCCAGAGGAGCCTGACACAAACAGAACATTCTTACTTCGTTATATACAAAAATTAGTAACATTCATTTTACATCATTTTACCTTTATGTCATCACTGTGAAAAATATCTGCATCCTCAGGACTGTCCATAAGGATTTTAGGCCTCTCGCCCTCCTTTGTTCCTCGGCTGTCTCGTCGTTGGGCCTTCTCCCCATGACCAATAGCAGCCCTCTCACTGCTGGTGTTCCCCATGATTTAGCTCTCTTGTAGGCTGGTACAAGGTTTCTGTAAGAGAACAGCAAAAATGATGTTCTAAACTTGGAAGAACATTTGCCTAAACTCATACATTTGGGTCAGGTATTCGTGTGACAAGACCTTTTCATACATGTGATCATATTTATGATACTAAAAAAACAATAAGTTAATGCATGAAAATCAAACTGATCCTTATTTCTTTTTACTGGGGACTCAAATAATTACATTACTCAAGCAGTGCATTAAATAAATCCACAGTTTGAATCTTAAAACCCACTTTTAAAAAAATCACCAGCACATTATGATATAACAGGTTAAAGTAGTATGTGAGAAATGTATTATGTATTGAAAATGTATAAGTAATCATGTTAATTTTAAATACTTCACTAGCAACAGCATATATAAATGTGTGTGTGTGTATGTGTGTGTGTGTGTGTGTGTGTGTGTGTGTGTGTGTGCGTGTGTGTATATGTTTACATTTTGTGTTTGGGTCTGTAGCTCCGCCCTCTGCCATCAACCAATCAGGAAGTCAGTAGCGGTTTGGCATCCAGGTTGCCGTTTCAGACATTTTCTACAGTCTAATAACGTTATGCATGTTCATATAAGTTGTTTTGAAAAACGGCGAATTAACATTGCTAACATTGGCAACGTATTATTAAAGCTAGCCTTTTGGGCATAAATCTGAAACACTGTGGAAAAGGTTCCAACATTACCACAGCTCTATGGCAATATGAAATGTAATTAAGACGGAACATTGGTCAAATGTGTTCTTGCTGGATCTGGCATACAACCTGGCAACCTCTACTCTGCGGATGAGGCGGAGGGATACCAGTCGTTTGATTGTGCTTGCAGTACCAGGTGTGGCCACATGCTTACATACTGCTCCTTTCATGAATCACCTATTTATAATATTTATATCTGCTGCATGCGCATCTGTGGTTGGCAGAATTCATGTTTTATGTAATAAATACAGCTGTATCAACACACACACTGCACGAAGTGATATTACTACCATAAAAGTGACAGTCAATGTTTAGGTCAACACTCTGTTAACATAACGTATGAGGTAGTGTCTTCCCAATGCTAAGATAACGGGTTGTCGTGGTAGGATTAACACACTTTTAAAAATATAAATGCAAACTCTAAAAATACGAGAGCCGTGATTTCATCAGTACAACGCTCTTAATGACGCTGTCAAACCAGTGTTAATTTAGCTAAAACAGCGTTACAGTGTAGAGCAATAAAGCTAATGTTAGCAGCAGCTAGTAGCAATGTTGTGCAGCCGCCGGGCTACTGGCCCCGCAGGGATAGATTATTACTATGTATGGGAAAAACGATTTAAACAATCGACGTCCAGTATAACGAGATAAAAGGGTTGCATTTTTTTTCTACCTCAAATGTTGGCGTCTATCTCCTACCCCATGAATGACTGTACTCCGAGGGGGTGAAAAACAACGTTGATAAACAAACCAGCCCCCTTTTCACACATGCGCAGTAAGTTTTCCTTTGCTTGCGAAATTGCCATTTTCTTAAACAATTTTTTATTTTATTTTCAGTCAATACAAGGTAATCTATTAATGGAATCTCTAGAAATGTTATCCCTTATAATCCAAGAGTATTCGAGCCAACACTAGCTGTAATTCCATTATGTCAACACCAGATGGGAGCAGTAGTCAAAGTGGAGCGTTGAATGGAAAAAGCGTTCGTCGGAGTTACAGTTAATCGTAAATGAATACACGAAAAACGCTGAAATTACAATAACCGACTTGCTAATTAAAATACCCCGGAGGAGTTGAGGAGCTAGCTCGGTGAAGTCCTTCTGAGAGCTGAACAGCCAATCACAACAAAGAATCTGGTGTCTCCACGGTAACCGCGGATCGTCTGTTGTCAAACTTCCTGGTTGTTATTATCTATTATCTAAGATAAAGACTTTAAAGTGTCGGTGAGTGGCAATAAGATCGTTTATTATATAATATACTCCATGAATGATTCTTAGTTATATAGTTGTTATATTAGTTGGTTTTTGTTCTCTAAGATCTCCAGCTTCCACGAGCTTTTAGATTACCTGTGCGAACACCTGAGGCAAGAAATAACCTAGAAATAACCTAAATTCCGCTTTAACCATGGAGAATTGAACCGAAGAAAGGTCCGCAATTATTGATGTTGTTCAACATACATGAATGTACTGTAGTCAACTTTAATATTATATTATTGCTAGTTTAAATATGTTGTAGTGCTGGATTCATAAATTGCTGGTGTTAAAGGGGGGAAGTGTTGTCCTTTGTAATTATGTATGTTAAAATATCTGTTTATTGTGTGGTTATGATTTGCATTCTTATGAAGTTCACATGTTTTCAAATTACCTCACCATCAAAATGCTTAATTTCTCCTAATGGTGGATATCATGCACCATCTTGAATTTATGGATTAACAGTGACCTCAGTTTAAGAATTTGGAAGATTTCAATTATTTCCAGCATGAGCACCCTCAACTATAGCACTGATGAGCTGTTTTTGCTAAATTAGTCTTTATTTTACGTATTACTCTGACATATAAGTAGCTCCATCACATAGAGCATGTGACATTTAAGTCCCATACTTAAAAAATATTATTATACACTCAGAATTCTGCATTACAAAATCTATTTCCTGAACTAATAAGATATGATTTTGTTGAAAGTTTCAGTAATGTTAATACAGTCCTATTATTGACAAAACCTTTTCTCTGTGGTGGTCAGTGATGGCAGGGACCGCAAGACACGACCGGGAAATGGCAACCAATGCCCAGCGTCGCTTGTCGGAGTGCACTGACCCAGTAGAGCGACTCCGTCTGCAGTGTCTGCTCCGAGGTTCGTCTGGTATCAAAGGTCTGAGCAGGTGAGGGCTCCACTCCCCCTCCAGGGTTCCTCACATCAAAGAGCTTCAGCATCCATGTGCAACAGCCCCCTTCAAAGGGTGATAATGTCATTAAGTAACAAATGAAATGTGCCTATTACAGGGTACAGACAGAAACCCCCACACATGATCCCTGACGTCACCTCAGTTCTAACTTGGAACAATCAGCTGTAAGATCTGATCTGAGTCTGACATCACATGAAGAAACCTTGCTACGAATTACACCATCAATGAACTGTTGATTCTTTATGGTGTTTTTTGTTTTAATGTTGACAGTTGTGCACTGACTTTATGATCTTCCTCTTGTGACTAAACTGTGCATTGTGCAGCACAGCAGTGGCAGGATGTTGCCATGTGTGCCGCTTCCTTGTCTCATAATTGGGTTGTTGCTGATTTTGCGGCTTTTGTTTGTTGATGCTGGGCTGGAAGCTGTTTTTCTCGTCAACCACAACCGCAGATTGTGTAACTCCATCGATACTTTAGAGATGGTATTTGACTATTTTTTCGATTCTGTGGCTTTTACGGCAGAGTACTTTAATTTTAGAATGCATTACTGTTCACTAGCACTATGCATGTTATTAACACATGTTCAATAATGGTGATCAATGATCAATAATAACACATTTATGATAAACATCAATACACTGTTCAATGTCTTTCATTTAAATATTTGTGTCAAATACAGGAATATGAATCTTAATCATGTTTTTGTGTCATATCTTGTGTCATAAAGGGCATATTAGAGTGATATATTTTCTATAGTGTGCCTAGAATTATATTTAATATCCTGCAGGCCCTCAAAGCACAGAAGGGCTCAGCTGTATTTTAGTAATATTTATATTTAATATTTATGATGAGCTGGGCTGACACTAAGATGCTAAAATGGCATCAAAATCAAACTGTGGCTGATTGTTTGTTTATTCTCCAGAACTTTCAAAATAATGGATGATGACAACAACCGCGCTCTGGACCTGAAGGAGTTTCTGAAGGGTCTGAACGATTACGGCATCCCCATTGATAAACAAGAGGCCACGGCCGTTTTCCAGCATTTCGACCGCGATGGAAGCGGGGCCATCGACTTTGACGAGTTCCTCATCGCTCTGAGGGTGAGCGCTCGCCCACTCGCTGCTCTGGTCACCCCGACGCTGGTGTTTGTGCGTCTGACTGTCTCATTGTTGTCCGTGTGCAGCCGCAGATGTCTAAAGCCAGGAAGGAGGTGGTGATGCAAGCCTTCCGGAAGCTGGATAAGACAGGTGACGGTGTGATCACCATCGAAGACTTGAGGGGAGTATACAACGCCAAGTACCACCCAAAGTACCAGAACGGCGAGTGGAGTGAGGATCAAGTCTTCAGGACCTTCTTGGACAGCTTCGACTGTCCGTACGACAAAGACGGAAAGGTAACCGGCGCCCAGCGTTCCGCCTGATCGTCTTATTGTCGTCTCTGAACACCAGTTGATGCTGTCGCTCCCTGAAGGTGACCCAAGAGGAATTTCTGAACTATTACGCTGGTGTGAGCGCATCCATCGATACTGACGTCTACTTTATTGTGATGATGCGAAACGCCTGGAAGCTGTGAATAAGCGTCTTTCTGGTAAACAAGCTCGGCAAACTTAGAAGCCAAAAGAAGCCTGCATCTGGTGTGGTTTCCATGGAAAAATGAAGCCGTAATTGGACTAGAACAACCGTACAATATGCAGATTTCATTAGGACAGTAGTCTGGTGGTGGCTAATGTTTCTCTGGCTTCATACGTAGCGGGTTGATGGCCTCTTTCACATTCTACAAATAAACTTTTAGGGTTCTTCTGTCACACCTACTTTCCGATTTGCAGAAATCATCTGTTTTCTGATAATCCTTCCCTTTTTTCTCCAATTTTCACCTCACAATAATACTGCTAAATTGCTCATTCGTTCTCATTTCCTGTCTTCCCCAGGTGACCAAAGAGGAGTTTGTCAACTATTATTGCGGGGTCAGTGCCTCTATTGACAGCGATGTGTACTTTATTATCATGATGAAGCACGCCTGGAAGCTCTGAAGGACACAAACTGTTCACCAACTATTAATATAACATTTGTCCTGTTATTGTATGCTTTGACATTCGCATCTGTTAATTGGGTTTAATTAAAACACGACATGGCATTTTTGTAGGCACTTGTTTTGACTTTTTATGGTTATATGAAATACAGCATCCTCGGCTCAAAATAAAAAAACAGTTTTAAAGAATTACACATAGTTATGCTCAAATAGCAGAACCATTCTGTTCAGTACAGAGGTGGAACGCAATGTTAGGCTAAGCATTGAAAGCAGCATACATTCTTTGGAACTCGTTCAGCTGTTGCTGTGAGGTTCAAGTCTTGTGTCTCGTATATCATAATGCTGAACTGCGGTGTCTCGTCAAGCAGAAACAGACGGTTTGGGTTGCTGTAGTAACGTGCCACTGCGCCACATGCGAAGGCATTTGCAGTGGTTGAGTGCTGCTGTTCTGTGGAGGAACATGGACTGGGCATTTACTGCTGAGCCTGGCAGCCAGACTCTTGTTTCTGTTAAACGCTTGGAGCAGCAGTTTATATATATAGATATATAGATATAGGAGCCATGTTTCTTGTACAATTTGGTGGTTATTTAGACAGGTATGGTATTTTTTTGTGCAGCTTAAAGGCCTTCTGGGGACACCTGATTCCTCTGGAACTCTGTTTAGGGGTTCATCTGGGATGTCATTTGGGATCGTCATTAGTTCTGCGCTCAGTAGTCGTCTATGGGGGAAGTAAGGGGTTTTGTCATTTAATATCATTTATGGTCTTTTATGGTAAAAAATATATATTTATAAGGAAAGATTAAGATACATTCTGGTTGACTGATATAAGTTGCATAACAGACTTTGTTATGTAAGTAAACTTTGCACTTCTGCCTGCAGACTTTCACTGTTAGTCATAAATCTGTCCCCAGTGCAGCCATTTAAAGGTTCTGTCCTCCAGGTTAGAGCATTCAAAAAATGGTCTTTGACCCTCACTCTTTCTGCACAGACTTGTTAATCTGATAGAAACTGGACATTGTGACATAAGCCTCCTCCTGCTTGCCAGTGCCAAAAACACTCTTCTTTTCCTCACTGTCACACACTGGCTGAAGCATCCCAGGTAGCTCAACAGGCAGGCGAGCGGCGCTCTGGAGGCTGTCCTCTTCCTCAAAAGAGCTCCTGCTCAGCAGCCCAGAGAGTGCCAGGTCTTCTGTGCTGACACTGTTGGCGCTCCCGGAGCAGTCGGAGCTCTGTGAAGAGCAGGGAAAGCAGGACCGATCCTTGTCAGCAGCAACCAGAGGTTCTGATTTGTCATCTGGCCCCACATCCGTTTCCTGAATGGAGTAAACTTTGAGGACGCTGAATACGTCAGGTTTGACATTCAATAAAAGACCCTGCAAATGAAAAAATAAGAGTTAATGTATGGTCATGCTCTGTGAAAGTACTGTCACACCTCATTGCTTTCAATAGAGCTCAAGTTGTAACAGTTATGGCCTCTAGAGGACACCATCAGTGGGGACAAACATGCACAAAGAATCTTTTTAAAGAGAAGATACTGGGACATACTGTGTTTGGGTTGCAGCTCTGCACGAGTGTGCCTTTAGGATGAGGGATGGTGGGCCACATGTAGGTAAAAATCCTGCAAAAGAAAGAGATATGAGGTTGGGACAAAGGTTGTCTTTGTCCCAAGCAAGTTGGTGTTTTGAGATTAGATGGGCAGAGACGTCGCACTTGTTTCTCCAGGATAAAATGACGCTGGATGTCACCACCAAAATAAGTGCAAAGCAAACGATGAGTGGGTATGTCTCCCACAGGTTTGTGATTGGGATTTTTCCTGAGGGAAAAGATAAATCTTAAATAAATAATCTTTAATATATGTTGTTAATAAATGTTATTATCCTAATATCTGATCACCTGCATAGTTGATTGACTCACTTTTACCCGCGGGAGTGGAGAAGTTGTATGGTTTGCTCCACTCGCTCCAAGTCCCCTGTAGGTATTTTTGTGGTATTGACCGCACTTTGACTTGATACATTGTGTTTTTTTTCAGGTGAGCCTCACCGATCTTCAACACAATCTTGTCTAACAATGAAATGTTTTGAATCTACAATCAAACAATGAGAGAAATCTGGTGAATACCCTTCAGAGGACCATATAACAAATGAAGCAGCAGCGATTTCTTTGTGCTACCATGTGTTGGGTGGCGCTCCAGATGAACAGCTGGAAAAGTTGTTTCTCTGTTGTCAGGTAATCTTTCTCATAAGGAGTCCGGACGTGGATGACAGCCTCGTAAGGCTCCCGGTGAATGGTGACGTTCCACACCTGAGGACTTCTGGGTTTGACTGCAGAGAACAACAATCACAGGTCAACAAAGAGGTGCCAAAGCAGAGCAGCCAGGAGGACAACAGAGCATCTGGAGTGAAATTAGAGAGGAAATAAAACATGCGTCACAGGCAAGACTCCGGAAGTCTTTCTGGAAAACACTGGAATCCGAGTCTGAGCTCACAGCTGGGATTTACCTATCTTCTTGAGGTCAATCTCCTTTGTCGTGGTGCGTCCGCTCTTGAGTCCCAAGGTCACATTGATATTGATGATAGGACTGAGGTCATTAAGGTTGAGCGTGTTGCCGGAACTATTCAAGCATTTTACCTCCTTGGTCAGTTCGAAGTAGCTGTGGACGAAGGAGCAGAGCGTCACTGGCCGATTCGTCCAAGACTGCACATGAGCGTAGCGTCGAATGCCTCACCATGCTTTCATTTCCTCTATGGAGTCATCCTCCACGTCTTCATCATCCTCACTGTCGTTGTCATCTGTCACCACGTTACAGGTCAGGGTGGATGTGCCTGTCGTGATGTGAGAGGTGCAGCTGGTCCTGGGGGCTGAACAAAAGTACATGTTTTTTATACGTTTCATTTATTGCTGATTTTATAATTTGGCTTCAGATGAGCTGTATGACATTAGTTATTTATACATTTATTTTGCATAACTGCATGTTGTGGTCAGCGTCCTGTGGGCCGTGGGTCACAATTGGCACACCACACTATAACCACAGGTCTTTGGAAGAATCATTTGACACCAGCAAGTGCCACCTTCATATGCAAATATCAGTCATTTCCCAAAATTCCCCATACTCCCGATGCGCACAGATGCCACAGTCGGGGAATGACACTGTAATTAGTTTTTTTTAGAAAAAGTTTTGAAAAAAGCATTATGTTGCCAAAATCCTTCAAAATAATGAATATAAATAAATGAAAGCTCTTTCATGAATTTGATGTTCTGTCTTCAGCAATATATGTGAATGGGTTGCCTTTCTTTATGCGTAATGTGCATCTTTGGAAATAACTTGAGTTTACAGATGAGTGTACAGGCAATGAGTCGGCAGAAGAAGCAGAAACAAAAGTGATGACTGGAGAAGCCATAGCAACTGGTTTCAGTAACAGTAACACTCGCAGTGCGTCGATCTTGGGTGTTGGTTGACAATCATCTCAACAAAGACACTGAGATAACAATTTTTGGTCTGAGTAGGTTGTGTTGAAATCTAATCTCATAGTAGCAATGATAGCCTTAATTATGCCAACTAATAATACTAAACGGTGATGTAACACATTCAGTGCCAATTATATCATATAAATCTGAGTTCAGAGAAAAAGAAACGTTTATCATCAGTTAAGTAACTAAGCACCAGAATTGACAGTGTATAAATCCATTTATTGAGCATAGACATTGTTTATCTTCAACTTTTCTCATGACACTTGCCAAAAGATTCTAACATCTTTAATATTTGTAAATTATTGAAAAGGCTTTAACAAATGCCAAATTAAATCCAAGGGAACAGCGCCCTCTGTCGGAAAGGCTGTGGTTCGACAGAAAGATCTTATTTCATGCATGTCTCTATGAAGACGATTGATAAATATCCGAAAGGCTGTGAATTAACAAATCGAGCCCTTTTGTGGTTCAACATTGATTGACATTTGTTGTTAAGACCCCTTAATGACTGTTGAAACAGCAAGGTTAACATAATGTGAATTGTGTTTATGTTAAAATACAAGAAATCCAAACTGATTTATCTACATTATCACATGAAAAGATGCTATGATCTTATTTTTAAATGTATCAGTTCAAAATTGAACATGATTTGTTGAGCACCTGAAGAATTTACAATCCCTAACATTTATAATTCGCTCAGTATGGAGCCGAATGTGGCATTTGTGTTTAACCCCAGCGCTGCACGTCTCCTAAAATAGCTTCTCACCTATTTCTTCATCTCCACTCTGAGCCTGCGTTAGGGTTGACATCATGATGATTGTCATCATCGTCATCAGCAGCAGCAGCGGTGCAGTGGTCCTGCAGCTGGACAGCATCTCCTCACAGTCTCATCACAGCCACGTCCTTAATACACTCAACCCTCTGCACCGGCTCACCAGCTGAGAATGCTTCTCAACAGCCGGCCCACAGAGAGGAAGAAGGAGTTTACAGAGGAGAAGGAGGAGGTGCTCCTCACAGGAAGTCCTGTAAATCAGAAAACAGAGAGTTCGATGTGTTGATGCTTGAACCCATTTGAGACTGCAAAGAAGAGAAAACAAAAGCCCTGCAGATGATCTAAGCAAAAAGACTGAAGTATGAAAATCTCCCCAACTAGTTAAAACATTGAGATGGTTGCAGAACAATGGATGCTGAATAAAAGGGTCATTTTAATACTAATGGGGAAAAAGCCTAAATCTATTATCTTCAGGATGTTGTTGCCAAGAAGAGCCTTAGCGTGTTGCTGTTCACTGTCCATTAGCTCAGACTAAGAGGACATCTAGAGCTCAGCGCTCCAAGTGAGCAGGAGAACTTTGAGCAGCAAAATAAAAATGTGTTGGAGTGGAAAGTGTCAAAGCGATGAGCGTTGCTGCTTCTGCAGCTCTGTGGCTGCTTTTGTTCAACCTACTTTAGTGGTTTTTAGCTCCTTCCCATCTGGGTCGCTGTCTGCAGCTACAGAGCTAATCGGTGGTGGCCAAAGCATGACTTTTTTCTCTCTCTCTCTCCTACAAGAACTGTTGGCGTAGGAACTTTTTTTTCTTTCGGTGCATCAAAGGTGCAGCTCCAGCTCCAGCAGACAAAAAGAGACGTGCGCCTCGTCGTGTCAGTCACACAGCAACCGTGAAGCAGAACCTCAAGCCTGCAAACCACTTCCCTTCCATACTTGTCATCAGTTTTGTTTCTAAATGGGGCTCGTGGAGCTACCTTGGACCTCCCTTTGTCAGAAGGTGACCCTTGAACCATTCACAAGAATCAGTTAGGAAGAAAACAGTCCCAACGTCTGACCACTGTGTCTGTGGTGTTTTCAATTTTCCGTCACTAGGTTTCATTTCTGCGCCCTGGAGCGCCTGTTTACGCTCTCAGTGGCCTTTGTGGGTCTGGTGGTGCTGTTTTTCTTCCTCTCTGAGTCCATCAGCTGCTCTCTTTACACATGTGTCGATTCTCAGGTGCAAGCGGGCCAGCGGGTCTCACAAACGCTGAGCTCAACAAAAAAAATAATCATCAAAATAAGACGTTGACAGTTTCCTGAAGAAAGTCCGGCGGATTTGCACAGATCTCAGTGGAGTTTCAGTTTGAGAACTAAATCCAAATTTGTTCATTCATGCACTGGGCCCTTTTTTATTGTATTTTGTTGTTGTTTTTTTGGTGTTGCATAAACCTGAGTGATCACATGATCACGGCTTCCTGCTCATCCTGCACTCTTCAGGGAGCAGATCTGGGTGCTGAAGGCAGCGGTGGCACCCGGGACATGGGGTGCTCGCACCCACCCGTGGGCCTGAGCCGCGGGGCGACGGGTCGTGGTGAAAAAATAGGATGCCAAGAGCATGGGGGATGTTTCTGGCAGGGCGGGAGGGTGTCAAAGTTGCCGCTGTGGAGTAAACAAACTCTCAGTTCGTATTTGGGAGGAGATACGCACCCCCACCCACCTCGCACAAACCGCATGCCTCAGGTTTGTATCTGTGCTTCACATCGCAAAACATCTTCAGCTGTGGTTTTTGTCGCCCCGTCTCTGCTGCTGGTGGGAATCTGATGATGCATCTGTTTACGCTGTGTTCTGCGGTTCTGGAGCCTCCCGGTTCACCGTACCTGTGACCATATGAGCTACAACTACCATGATGCTCTTATATCACAGGCTTTATCCTCATTATTATGATGATTAGTATTATTAGTTCAATCTTTTGGGCTGAGAATCGGAGGGTTCCCGGTTCGAGCCCCAGTGTGAACAAATCATGGGAGGTGTTATGGTAGTTGCAGAAATGGCCACGACGCCTTCAGAGCACCGCTGATGCAGCCAAAAGGAAAGTAGTTGTAGTATTAGTAATGTTTTTCAATTATCTTAAATGTTTAAATCCTAAATCTTCATATGTATTAGCTTGTTAATTTGATGTTTACTTTATATGGGTGACCACGCATGATTGACACCTCTGGTTTTATTAGACAAGCATGCGTGTCTTGGAGGCTAGGGTTGTAATTCCTGTAGATACTTTGTAAAGGAAAAGTTTTTCCTCGTTATTTTTATTTTAAAGCAATGGAGTAAAATGTTTTGGGAGCATATTTTTGCACACTCTAAAATGCTTAAAATACAAAAGAAACACGCTTTTAAAAGCAGACATATAATATCCATACTTTGGATATACATACATACCAAGAGATGGTACATCTATTTATGACTCCAGTCTTTACACCTACACATATAGCTGTACAACCACAGAGTAAAATCTCATGGTAATGAAATTCAGTGAAGCCACACCAAACTGAGCGGGTCTTTGAAGCCCGGGTGACAGGAGCCACATGAAGGCCTCCTCTGTACACCCTCTCTGCAGGCTCCGCTTCCTGCTTCTCCTCACTTGTGTTATTCTGCCAAGCGCCATTGCTTCACATCGTCAGGACGTGGGGACAGAGAGACGGTCGGGCTGACTGGGTGACAATGCCGGAGAATTTCTCCAGAAAGCGGGTTGCAATGTTGTGCAAACAGACCCGATTCAGAAATGACTCGTCACCACATCCTCTTCCTCAGCTCAGAAATGAGCAGCTTCATCTTGGGCCCCAACATCAGGGCCGTCATAATGAACCGGGGTTCATATTTAATCATGTCACGGTCAGAGTTGACACAAATATGGGGAAATATGGGAGGAGACATATGGAGATGCCCTCAGTGTGCTCCGGTAAGCTCCACTGGGGGTAATAGTCATGACCAGTTACACCTTGGACCAGTTGAGAATGAAATAAAGCCCTTTTTCTGAAGCCTCTGCATTCATGTGCCTTTTATAGACAAAATCCATCATCTCATCTAAAATCACCCACCAACTGTAGAAAACATCAAATTTCAAAACTACCTGCAAAGAAAGAAACAGAAGGAAGTGCAGGATGACCTCGACGGGGACTATTTTCAGCAGCGGACTCATCCACGCTCGATGCAATGGTGAGGATTTGGAATATAAAATAAGCTGAGGGCGGCATCGTGTTCAGAGTGCCACCTGAGAAACAGGTAAACCACATGCAGCTGGAACAACTGACAACAGAGAGCTGCTTGTGGGAATCTTCTCCCCAACGTGTTCGCACAGCAGGTCGGCCCCAAACTCTCACAAGCAGCCAACGGCCACAGGGCTGCAGGAGTGGAATGAGTCATTACGGGTTTACTTTTAATACATTAAGTCCATGCCAATTTAAATGTGGATGCTGTAAAAATTAAAATTGCACTATTTCTAAAATATTGGAATTGAAAAATACCTGTACTGCTGCTGTACAAAAAAAAAGAAACAAGATTTTATTCATCGTGACGCTGATGCAATCAGGTGTTTGCCATTGACATCCAATCAATGAAGAACAAAGACAAATGGAGAAAAGTAACATCTGCAGTTGTGAGTCAGTTTCTTCAGTTCCAAAATATATTCTTTGAAATACAGGAAGTGACTGTGCTTCATACAGAGGAAGAATGAAGCTGAAGAATTTCACCGCTATCAAGTCACATCAGCCAGCATTAATTTTGAGATTGAGCTACGTGATGCGTTTGTGATTAAATCCCCCCCCGCAAAAAAATAAAACACCTTACAGTGAAATTCTTCAGCCAGGAAAAGTAATTCATCAAGATTCATCACAATGATGCTTCATTAACAATGTTTTGATTTTTTTTTTTTAAACAATCTAGGATACATTTTGTAAAGATGGACATTGATGAGTACCTTAGAAAAGTGCAAGTGATTATTCTGCCTTCCATCATCCCTACATGGAACATACAGCAAGTCATTTCAGGTTTAGAAAGGGATTAGAAATCTATTGCAACTGTCTGCCATTGCACAATCACACAAGGAAAATGGACCCTTGTCCAAAATGAAGAAAGACAACTTTAAATTAACCAAGTTGACCCAGGTTAGTCTGAGGAAGGCAAGAGAGACAAAGGCAGCAATAAGGACAAAGGACAAGGACGTTACTGGCGCGAGGACAGTATTCAATGGTGCTGAGGATTATTACATTGATTTTCATTCAACTTCATCTTCTAACATCCAAGTCACGTTATTTTCTGATGAGTTGTGAATGAAGAAATAAACAAAACAGTCCACCAATCACTTAGGAAAGTTCTGTGTGTGTAAACTTCAGAAGTGAAATTAATCTTTTGAAGCGACTCCCTTTCTTAGGATTTTAGCATGCTAATTTGCTTTGCTACTTGATTACAATGGAGAACAAGCTTTTCCTGTTATCAGTGTGGAGCTTTCAGTCATTTTTATATATAGGTGTAAAATGTTACACATTAGTTCACACATTTGTATTTTGGAAGATTCTGAATCATCTTCCCATCCTCTCATACCTTCCCTGCACAACACACCACTGACATTTTCTATCTAGCGTGTCACTTCCTGTTAATTTCATAGGAACACCTGCAACACTTTTCCTCTTTCTTATTTGAGAAAACGACTGGCCCTGCATTCTTTATGTCTCCGGTTTGTCAGATAGTTGAGGAACATTTAAATAATGCAAGGCCTCTGTGAGACATCAAATAGTGTCTGAATATATTTGACAAAAAGTTTAACACAAGGACACAAACACACAGAATAACAGAGGCGTCTGTCCGTCTGCACCAGCGGGCTATTGTTCAGCTCGGAACACAGCAGTCATTCGGTTTTTAGTGCTTTTTCAGTTGTCAGACCCTGACAAGGAAGTCCAGGCCGAGGGATGCGGGAATGTGCAGGGTTTCCAGGCTCAGAGCAGAGGGCGTATACGGGAACAAGACAGGGAACATGTGTTTGGTGTCTACCAGAAGCTGCGGTGGATCGTTTCTCTCCTGAAGGCTATTCTGTAGAATGCCAGATAATATGAAAGGTTAAGAGATGAAAATAACTAAATGAACTATTCAAATTTCACTCTATGTAACCCATGTTCTCCGTATCTCTCTTTACCTGAATGGTTCGGATGAACGACACGGTGACTCTTTCTTCGAACTCGTTCAGAGGAGTGTACAAGTTCAAGATCTTCACTATCTGTGATTTAAACAACACAACCAGTGGTCAGAGTCAGGGTGTAATCAACAGATACGCACGGTTGAAAGTGTTCAGCGGACCTGCTGAGTGGTGAGGCTGCTGCACAGTGAGCAGATGGCCTCAGCGTCCTGGCTCGTCTTCTTCTTCACCTGCAGCAGCTGAGCAGCCTGGATGATGGGCTCCAGAGTGGCTGCAGCATTACTCTGATACATGTTGTTTGCTCTCAGCCATTCCTCCATCTGAGTGATGTTGTACCTAAACACAAATACAGATACTGTCCTTAGAGCTGTGGTGAGCTAATGAAGTGCACAAGCTCTCCGGTGCTTTGAGTGCACGTACCTTAGCTGCATGCCACTGCTCCATGAGCACACATCTTTACGTAAAAGCAGGTTGTTGAGAGTGACGGCATTGATGCAGTGGAAGAGCTGCCGCACCACCTGACCCACAATCTCAGGATCCAAACCGTGGTCTTGCATGATGCCGTGAAACTGTCCCACCTGGCGGATCAGGGCGTCTAGGGTGTAGGTGGTGGGACCACCTGCATCAGTATCCATGCTGGATGAACGGTTCCTGTATCCCATTGGCTTGACCCCCGCCAGGCTGGGGATGCTGTCACTCTCCAACATGGCCGACACTGGATGAAACATCAAAATGAGAGTTCAGGACTGAAATCTGTACTAACAAAGGAAGGTTCAACGTGAATTAATATCAGTGACCATGAATTCATCATGACTTCATGGCTAGTTTCTTCAGAAAAAATGATTTTTTAAAGACAGTTTAATTAGAAAATATGACCGATAATCAAATCCAATGGCTGTCCGTGGTCTAAGAGAATAAATTGCAAAAAACATGTGTATTGACGGTAGCTGGGTGTTTGGTTTCAGAGGAATGAATGAGTCAAAACAACAGCTGCTTCCTCAAGAGTGACGCACTATCCGAACATCAACACACGATGTGAAAAAAGTCCCTAAAGTTTTACTAGCAAGTTCTACAGAATCTGCTATGAGTGTGTTTACGGATCAAACCGTTTCTTCATAAAGTAATTTAAACAACTGCACATCCTAAAAAGTCTAAAAGACCAAAGAGAAAGTCTTGTGACCAATGTAACTGACCGATCATAGGCTGTATGATTCCTTCAGCCACCTTGATGAGCTGCTGATAGATCTGGATGGAGAGATCACTCAGCACCTGTCGGTACTCTGTCAGGTCAAAGTTCTTCAGGCAGTGTTCGTTCTGTTTGCTTGTGTTGTGTGTCATAAATGCCTGAATAAAAAAAGGGAAAAGGTTGTGGATTGTGTCTGAGCCGACCGTTTTTGCCCGTTTGATTTCCTCACCTCCTCGCCGCTGTATTGTTTCAGACAGTGCAGGAGTCGACTGGTGTTGGCCAGCCAGAAAGATGTCATTTCAAAATCGTCACTGTTTTTCTGTAGATAAAACACAGAAATGTCGGCAGGTAAAGTTTAGAAACACGACAGCCCATTATTAAATATAATAAAAACTTGAAAGCAAGAGATGTGGAAGTCAGTGACGTTCACCTTGAGGACCTTCTTGATGGAGTTGATTGTTGAAGTGAGCAGAGACTCCACTTTCTGGTCATCATTGATATAGTCAGCATGACGAATACACATGAAGAGGATATAAGCTGGCAGACAGGGAACAGTAGCAGAAACTGTGCTGGGTCTCATGTCTGAAAGCACAAAGAAATAGCTGCTTTGAAAGGAGGATTGGCCAGTTCAGCCTGGGTCAGACATATACAAAACCCAGACATATTTCTCTTTCCTCCAACTGTAGCGTTTTGATTTGCTTTAAATAAATAAGAGCAGATTAATATGGTGAGCTTTCATGGGCTGAACTGACCCATGATGAGCGCTTTGAGCAGGTGGGCTTCCTCCTCCTTCATGTACTCCAACATTCCTTCAAAATCTTTCTCCTTCCTCTGGACGGTCACCTGACGACTGAGTTCCTGCTTGGACCTACTCTGAGCAACAGCTGCCTGAGAAGCTGCAGAGCAGACAGACAGTCAGTCTTTGGGGATCATATGAGATTTAGAAACCGTTGCAGCAGTGAAAAGCAGCAGGTACCTTCCAACTCCTGAACCTTTTTCATGTAGATCCGGAGCTGCTTTTTTAGCTTCCTCTCATTCTTTTCCAGTTTCTCCACCAGCTCTTTGAGGTCCTACAGAATAAAAGCATTTTAATGGATCTGCAGCAGTCAGTCGCTTCTGTGTGCTGTGCATGGCATCAGAATCTCTCACCAGGTTCTCATTGGTGAGCCGAGTGATCTCCTGCTGGACGCTGTACTCGACTTTAGCCTCTGGCGACAGTGATGCTGCATAGTTCAGCATTTCCTGCTTTTTCTCAATGTCACCGCGCAGCAACTCGATCTGAGTGTTAAGGGCTTCCAGTTCATCCTTGTAGTGCCTGGACTGAGACTGCAGCTGAGCCTCCAACAGCCTGAGCATACCGAGATTACCACGTTAGCCACCAGTTTAGGGACATTAACGTGGTCTAAACAAATGCATCCATGTCATTCTAGGGGATTATGTCATCCAAAGGTGGCTAGAGAATAAACCAGTGTGGCCGAAGCATGCCAACACAAGTCCACGTCCTGACCCGGGTACTGTACCTGAATGACTGATCGGCATACCTGCTCATGGCAACCAATAACCAACTCAATAAGCTTTGAAAAATTGTAAAGAAAGAGTTTGTTGGTATCCAAGGAAGAAAAGTGAGAAAATAGTAGAAAAGCAGGAAGGAAATAAGAGACCTGGCCACTTGTTTTAGGCCCTGGTAAGCCAATCCCAGCTCTCCATCTTCATTTAAATAACACCAGTCCTGTTGTGTGCTGGGGTCCAGCAGGAAGCAGAACGAATGGAAGAAACAGAGCAAACAGAGCATGAGGAAGACTGCAGGCATCAGAAGCTGATAGAAGCTAAGATGCTAGATGAAGATAATACATGGAAAATGAAGTTTGCTCTGAAATGAAGGGAAAAAAATGTTGTGGAAAGCCAGTCATGAGATGTATAAAGAAAATATTAAATAAGAAAAGGAAGGAGGGTTAGGCTATATGATGAAGGGTGAGTAAACAAATCTGTCTACAGTCCAATGTTTACTGTCCCAGTGTATGTTGATGAATGCTGCAAGGAAGCCTCTTACTTCTTGGACTCCGACAGCCCATGATAAGCTTTGACAGCTTCCTCTTTGTCCATGGGTCCTGTGCCATTTTTCATTTCAGGCACACCATTGCTTTCCAGCTAAAAACAGAAAAAATGTTTTCATTATAATAGTAATCACATTTTATTATTCTACTACTAAAATCTGGCAGGATTTCTATATTGTAGAGGATTTTAATGCAGTTGAAATGCATTTCAGAATAATGAACATTAGCTGATCCTGTCATGCTAAAGTCAGTGTCAATGAAATAATACGCATGGTTATTAGATGTTAGAAGTTAAATGAATAAACAAAAGATCTGCTAATCAACATTTATCAAATAAGGCAATAAAATCTAAACAAATGTGCAACACACCAGTGCACATTTTTGTGCACATGTTAGCATATTCTTTAGTAAGCAACAATTTAATAATTTGCTGTGATATAATTTAAGAAGGCAGTAGAGACTAAAGAGGATGTGGTGTGAGAATTATTATGACCAGGAGCATCCCAACGCTCATTGCTGAAGATTCCTCCAAGGTTTTTTTTTCCTCTATACTGAAAATTAAACTTTTGATTGCTCTGCTCCGCAAAGCTCATCATACAGATTTTGAAATGTATTACATCATAGTGTTTATTAAAGGTTTTGTCTGTTTTGCTGAGTGATGAAATATTCCCAATTCGAATATGTTGGGATGGGAAAGATCAAGAACAACTATTTACTTACTAAATCGTCATTTTTGTCCAGTAGCTGAGCAGTGCTGACTATCTGACTCTTAAGAATCAGGACCTCCTCCTTGCGAGCGTCCAGCTCCTCATTGGCTGCTTTCAGCTGACTGAGGAGGAGGTTATAACCGTCCTGCAGTTCGTTGGATGAATTGTTTTGAGATGCATGATCGGCAATGGTTTTCCTCAGCTCGTTTAAATCATTCTTTAGTTTCTTGTTCTCCGTTTCCAGCTCCTGTCTCTGCAGAGACAAAGAACGAGAGATACATTCAGGGTTAGTGACGTGCAGTTTACTGTCCGTGGATCAAATCCTTAACTGTGGTGAGGTTGTATTGGGAATTGTGTGGGAATATCTGAGGAAGAAATAAGGCAAACCTTGAGACTGTCATAAGCCTGATCTGCAGATTCCTGCTCAGAGATGGTGCTCCTTGACTCAGACCCCTTTAATGACGAAAGCACATTTCTCTAAGTACAATCAATCTTTGAAAGTTTGTCCTTGAAGCAGTGAAATAATCTTGAATATTTTTTCTGTTGTGTCAAAGCAAATCACCTTGCGTTTGTTGAGCTCCTCCATTTTTTCAATAGTGGTCTGCAGTCGTCTCCTCTCCTGCTCCAGCTCTCTGACTCTCTTCTGCAGCTTCATGAACAGACTGATATCCATGGCGGCCGTCTCTGATCCCATCTCCTGCGCAGGTTTAAAAACTATATGTACGGTGTCACCTTCACAGGTTGAGGCCTTAGTTCATGCTCCTTGACTCACCTCCACCTGCTGAATAGAATCCTCAGTGTCTCCAACCTCAGACATGGAAATGGACGGGTAGTTGGAATCAGACCCGAGGCTGCTCTGATTGGACGTGGTCCTCCTATGGCCAGGCTGGAACTGGAGAATAATTGGAGGGAAACATTTTACTGTAAAATACAGGTAGTTTATATTTTGAGAAAGATTTTTTTTTTTTTTTTTTTTTAAACGCAGGTAACCTTATTTATCATTGTATTACAACTATATTTTATGACAGTTTGCTTCAAATCATTAACCATGAAGTATTTTGAGTAAGAATTCAACATGGTTCAATCTAATAAAATGGAATTTCACTGACATAATACATCTTGCAAGACAAATGTGAGCCAATGTACGGCTAAAACCACTTTAATTTAATGACTAATTTATTAAGAGTGCTTTTCAAGCTATAGTAAGAAGAGGTCACCTTGGTCATGGACACCTCCTCCTTCAAGTTGTCATATCTTTGCTCTACTCTGGAAAATTCTTTCAGAAGATTCTGGTAACGTTGCCTTTCTTGATCCAACTCCTTCTGCAAAGATGCCTCTGACTGAGACACAATGCTGCCATCTATTGGAATACACAGACAAACAAATGTGTTTGTAATCTGGCAATGTTGGCATGTTTCTCATGTTTTAATCAGTCCACATGTGTGCTACAGTGACTATTTAATCTATTTTTCAGTCATTTAACTGCCTACTAGCATCTCTAATAATCATTTTAATCCAAACATGCTAAACTGTGTCCAGGCTAAAGAAAAATAATACATGCTGCAGCCGGTTTGGCTTTTACCTGCAGAGGTCTCCGATTGCTGACGAATTATTTGGTTCATTTCCTCTTTTTCACTCTTTAGCACAGCATTTTCTTTCTCCAGTTCCTCCACCCTCTGACACAAACACAGCAAAGAACAACACACCATGAGACACACTGGGCTTTTCTTCTTTCTTTTCTTCAAATGACTTATTTTCTCTCCTGACTTACTCCTCTCGTACTACTAGCTTAATATATCAGAATCTGAACCTAAATCTGTTCTTTTATCCTGATTCTATCTTCTCACCTTTTCCAGGTCCATTTTCTCGGAGCTGTGCTCCTTCTCCAACTGCTTCCTTTGAGCTGATGCCTCCTGTAACTGTTCCCTCAGCATCTCCAGCTCATCCTGTAGGGACGTCAGTTGACCTCCGTCCTGGTGACTCCGGACGTCGTCCAGCTGCTTCTGGAGCTTTTTCACCTCTGAGCCCAAAGTGTTATTCACTAGCAGCAGCTGCTCATTCTGAGCCTTGTAGTCTTTGGACTAAACACAAAGGCCAATTAGTAACACATAAGTCAATTTTAAGTTCCAGTACTAGTCCTATTCTAGTTTAATCACTGAATGTGTCTGCACCTGCTCGTCCATCTTTCTCTGCATCTGGACAATCTTGTTCTCCATACCGGTATTGAGCTTCTTAAAATGTTCTGCGGAACGGGCCTCGATCTTCAGTTGTTTCAACTCGCGTTTGGCCAGCATGCGCCTGTATGCACACTGAATGGTGATAGCAGCAGCACGTGCCCGTCTGAATTTTATCCTCTGCAGCCAGCCGCGGACATATTTCTGAATGATCATGGCCTTGTGGTGAAGAAGGAACTGTAGAAAAGAGCAGACGTGTAAGTCTGTGAAAGGCATTTGGAAACATTCCATCTAAAATGGAAACAATCCGCTCCTTATTAACTCCTTAACAAAAAAGGCCGTGTCTCCTTGAGGATGTGACGTTCACTCGGAGGAAACTAAACAGGTCAGAGTGAGGAGAGTATTCTTCAAAAGTGCTTTTTCTGTACCTCATGGTAAATCCTGCGGGTGTACATTCCTCTGGTGTAAGCCTGGATGGTTATGACAGCCTGTCTCACTCTCAGATAGGCCCGTCGTTCTCTCACCATACGATACTGCTTTTGACAGGTGAGGACTGCTCGACTGAGACGCAAAAACTCAGCGTGTCTGAAAACAACACAGCAATTATATGGCAGAGAACAGAACAGGCTTTTTGACCACAAGCATACTTACCTTTAATGTACGGATAACACGTGTGAAGGTTACTTTATTGAGTTATGTTACATAGTAAGCTTAGCATCCCAGTTCCTCTCAATTCAAACAGTAGAATCTGAAAGCACCTAGCTTGTAAATGCTAGTGGTTTTCTACCGAATTAATCTATTTGTGGTTAGTTATGAGATTTAAAATTGTCAATTGGACCTAGAAAGAACAAATTCCGAGCATCCAAAGCAGCTGTGCTGAGTGTTTTGTCATTGGGACCCACCTGCGGGCCAGGTATCCTCGGCCGTATCTTTGCAGAGTTATGGCCGCTTTGCAAATCTTTCTGTATCTAATTCTCTGCAGCCAACCTCGAACAGTCTTCTGAATCTTGATACAGGCTGCGCGAAACTTATCTGCCCTGATCTTCTCCAGATACGCGACCTGGCCAGCTCTGAAGAAGATCTTTGTCTTGCCGAACTGGAACATGTCGGGTTCCTGAGAAGGGAAGTCAAAGACTTGTAGTCATACGGTCCGAATACAAAATACTGAGTACCGTATATAGACGTATATTCACTCCTGTTGTCCTTTCACAACACACCATCTGATTTTATTTTCATAATTATTGAAAAGGAAAGAAGACATCATGTAATGAAGTTTCTCACCTTAATCAGAGTCTTCAACAGGTTTTTACACACCAGCTTTTTGTCTGTTGCCATCATGTCTGACTTTGTCATTAGTACACGATACCTATTGAAGAAATCTGGATATGTCCACCTGTAAATACCACAGGACATACCTGTCAATTTTAACCACTTTAATATCCCCATTCTAATACTGTGGGGGTAAAAGCAGTACAGGGAGCGGGACATTAAAATTCCACTACTGCTTGAATGAGAAATACAATGTGCAATTTAAATGAGAGGTTTCAGGCCAATAACTTTAATATACAGACAGACTAGGGAAGAAAAAATTAGCTGATCCACTGCTGTGATTTGGTGGGTTTGTTTAGTCATCTCATACGATAAAGTATGACTTTAAAAACTTAAGTAGAACTCTCAGTGTTGCTGTCAAAACTTATTACACAATATCTAATACAACAAAAAAATCTCTAATTTTAGCCTATAAGAATGAATCAGCAACGCCTTTGATCCTCTATGTAAAATTAATCGAGTCAAAACTTTGCCAGGATTTGAATAATGAAACTGATGAAATGAGGTTAAATGAGGAAAGCTGTGCAAATAGCAGGACTCACCGAGATGGATATCCAGCCGCACTGATGCGAATGGTCTCCAAGACTCCGCAGGCTCGGAGCTGCTGCACTGCTCGCCTGGAGTCAAAGCTGCAGCAAGAAAAAAAATCATATGAAATTCTTCTCTGATAAAGTCAAAACTTCATCTTGAACAAATCAAATACCTAAGCTTTTTCTTTGGCATCCTGACACAAACGTGTGTACGTGTGTGTGTGTGTGTGTGTGTGTGTGTGTGTGTGGCTGCACCTTCTGTTTTCAGCTGACTAACAGACTCTGAATGTCGCCCAACATGTGACTGAGGCTGGTCATTTAATTTAATAGAACTGCAGCTGAGCCTCTCTCCACAAACATGCAATGAGGATCATTTACCATGAGGAAATCATGCATGGCGTGTAAAAAAAGAACTGTGAACCTCATCAGTATGGTCTAATGTTCTTTAAAATGACAATAAAAAGCATTTGTTTTGTTTACCGATACTTTAAATTCCCCACTAAAAAGCAAAAGCTCACCGACGCTGACTCCAGGTCAGATGTATGTCACATTTTCTGTGTTGCTCATCGATTAGCAATATTTCTGAGCACAGATACATTTTAGAGTACTACAGGCTTAATACAGAACATTAAATAAACCAACTCAGTGTTCACAGAGCAGCTGCAGCTCTGCATAAATAATCAAACATTATTATCAGTGGAATAAAGGGCCCAGGTTGTTGACTCACGAGAAGCTCTCCTTATAATCGTTGGGTTTGATGCAGCGGACGTAGTGAGGAGTCGTTGCATTTAGAGTGTCCATGAGAAGGTGAAGAGAATTACGGAACTAAAACAGAAACACATCCACGTCATTAGCAACACTGACATTCCACTCTTTAAAGACAGCAGCTGAGCGATTACCTGGTGTCCCACAGTTTTCTTGTGATCTTTGTTCGGAATTTTCGGAACAGACTTTGCTGGTCGGACATTGACTCTGGATTTGGAAGGGCCAGTTACTTCCTTCTCATGAAACAAATCTGCAACCAGCTGAAACTGAAGGGAAGACAAATAACACATTTTGAGTATATAAATATGAACGAAAATAAAAACACACAGTCCATTATCAGATTAGTTCAAACATAAGTAACTTTCATGGTAAGGTGGTCACATGTGGATGTTACAAATATAATGTGGGGGCATTTTTCTTTAACCCTTTAGCATGGTGGGTGGGGGGGGGGGGGGGGGGGGGCGCCACTCCAACTGACTTCAGCCTCACAACCCCGGGAAGATTCTGTGTTTTGCTCGAGTCTTTGTGTATGAGGACAAAGAGTCTGAAAGATGAGTGAACACAGACAAAGGTCTGTCCCAGTTTTCTCACTAAACTGTTCACCAGTCTGTGACAGCATGCTTGGCATCTTCTACTATTTATGAAAGGAAAAAAAGAAAGAACCAGAAAAATGTAGAAAATAATCCATTCGTCTTCCTGTCTTAATGTATTGAAATTATATTTTAGTTCTATGATGATACAGTTGATATTTAGTGAGAATTATGCAGACTTCCTAGTGAGATCAATCTTTTTCAGTAACGTTCAGTAACTTGGAGAAAAAAAATGGTTATTGCTGGCAATTAGCTCCAAAACTGGCTGCAACCCCAACATCTGAATGTCATATACAGGACACTTCTACTGAACCTTCATCCATAAATACGGAATGTTTCCATGTTGCACTGTAACATCTCATTATAAATCTTCTTGTTTGTTCCGTTTCTTACCTGGCTGGCCTTCAGGATGTTGATCTGCTCCTCATAGACCCTGTCTCTGTTCTTTTCCAGAAAGCCATCACATTGATATTCAACCTGACATTTAAACAAAATATAGCTTGTGTTTATTTTCAGGATAACACTGCAAAAATATATTTGCTGGTTGTTTCAGTTTAGAGCTCTTCAAAATTAAAACAACAAGATAAAAAGACCTAAAACCTTCCATTTATTCCCCTCTGTACCAAATTTAGGTGTTTTAACAAATCAGTTTCGTGGCTGGAGAATAATGTATTTTGTAAAGGTTTTGTTTATGTATCTTTGTGATTGAAAAAAATCCCATAGAGTATTTTATACAACAAAACATGCTTAAACAAGTTTATGTAAGCTTAGTATTAGAATTTGTGAATATTATCTCTAAAATAAATGAAGGAAAATTAACATCTGTTGTCTGTTTACCTCATCAGCAAAGTGTATGATGATGAAGGAGATGTTTGACATGCGAGGTTTCTGGAAGTGAGCACTGCTGGAGTGTTTCTGGTAAAGTTTTGGGCCCAGTTTTGATCCGTTCCCTTTGGCACCTGCAACAGAGAGTAGATGATATAACAACCGTAATGGGGAAATTACATTTTTATTAAGACTAAAAAATGGATTGCAATGCAAGCTGACAGGTCTTGTCTAAAATTTAACAGATGAGTCAAGGGAAATAATTCTTCCCCATCAACACAGAATTCCTTAATTTATAAAAGTAGGTGAGCAAGCATCTCTTTTTAATTGCTCACTACTGTGGAAGTCTGAGCCCCTGTACTCCAAATGTATGCTAAAATGAGCAATTCAAAACAAATATATTAAGGAACCAGTCCTTTATATTTCTCACTTTGCACTCTTCATCCAGCAGGTCCAGGACACCAAGCCGAGCCTCGATCAGGTCAATGCAGGGCTGGTTGTCGTAGTACTCTATCATGGTCCAGGGGATCTCCTCCTTCATATACTCTTCCTGCTCCAGCTTAAACACATGCTAGTGAGAGAAAACAAAGAGATTTTCTCTACTTCATTTTTAAAAAGCAGAAAAAGCACAGCTAGCTCAGGTAGAATGTCGCTGACAAAAGAATCTTACAGAATTGAACTGTTGCTGAAGCTTCTCGTTGGCGTAGTTGATGCAGAATTGCTCAAAACTGTTTATGTCGAACGTCTCAAACCTGCCAAAAAAAGACCAAAAAAATGTCTCGCCGTCTTATTATATGGTATTCTAACATCTGCAGCTTTGCTCTCACCCATAGATGTCCAGGACTCCGATGAATGAGTGCTGTTTGGATGAAGTGTGCAGAGCCATGTTGATGTGCTCCACGATCCAGTCAAACATACGGGCATAGATGTGTTTGGCAAGTGCGGCACGCGCGTTGTTTGCCTGTTTGCAGGTCATGTTCTTCACATAAGTCTCGGCCGAAGTAACTAATTTCCTGTGACAGAGCCAGTGCTCCATCTGCTGCAGCTCCACGCCCAACAGCCTGCAGAAATGTTTCAGATGAACGTCGTCCCTCTGCAACGGACAGGCACACACCAACATTAGTGTCGGATGGTGGCCGTTTGCTCCGCAGAGCGGATCATCAGCTGGAAATATGATCACGTACGGAGATGTGACAAGAGTCTCCGTCTCGTTCTGAGCAGATCTCAACATTGCCCAGATGCAGGATGGAAGCAATAATTTTGAAGACATTGTTCTGAGTGCTCTCCTTTATTCCTGGAAAAAAATGCACACAAACTCAAACATTAAGACAGTTTTTGACACAGCGCAGTGCGTCCGTAATTAAATCTTGAATCAGGGTTGTTTTTTGGGGTTTTTTTGCATATAGCTGGGTTCCTGCAGTGAACTTTTAATACAAGTGCTGAAGACACAGATTTTAGTCTTATATTAATGCAAACAATCACAGGGTAATTCACAAAGGAAGACTTGCTGAAAGCTGAGCCAATACTAAATTTAATATAAATAAGGTGAGTCTCTTTTGATGCAAGTTGTTACAGAACGTCGCTAAATGTATTCCTTCATTAGTTTGCTTTGGTCTCCTCAGTAATAAAGTATTAATGTTGTTTCCCCCACTCACCCAGCAGTGTGAAGGCCTCTCTGGTCTTTACGAAATCTTCAGCATCGTTCACTCCCTCGATAAAGATGTTCTCACCAAAAGACGTGTAGGTGAAATCCTCTGCCGTTGCTACGGAACGGACAAATAACAACAGGTAAGATAACTAAAGATCTTAGGTGCAGTGCTGACGTCGATACGTTCAACAGGCTCCATCATGTTAATAAATCACAAACTGCTTTATTATCTGCTTGCGTTCAACATCATCGGGCAGCTGGGATTTCTACATTCCTGGGATATCACAGCTAAACAGAGATCGATTTACTCTGATACATTATTTAAAACAATCAGTAAAGCTTATTTTCAGCTTGGAAAATGTATCTTTCAACCATCATAAAGCATTTATGTCTCAACCAAAACCAATTGAAATGTCCTCCGAGTGTTGCTTTTTATGTCCTGACACAACGAGGAGAACTCACTGAGAGCCAAATCTTTGAACTCTGGTAAACTGGCAGAGGCACACATCTGGTAGAAGATGTGATAGTTCCTCTCATCTTCAGCCTAAAGTAAACACAAGGCATCAAATCATGTTACTCTCCAAAACAGAACCTGAATAGATGGAGGTACCTTGTTATGCAACACAAGCCGCACTCACCTGAAAAACAACACGAGACTTCTCCAACAGGTACGTTCGCATGTTGGCACCGATGATGTGATACCGCCGGCTGAAGCCGATTTGGATGTATTTCCCAAAGCGACTGCTATTGTCATTTCGAGTTGTTTTGGCATTCCCAATAGCCTGGTGGACAGAGAATAATCCATCATCAAAGCATGACAATAGGTCTTTTTTCTTTTAAATGAAAAAAGTTAGCTTTGTAGATTTCATGTTGCTTAAATAAAGTCACCGTTTAACATTTAGAATGCATTAACAGAGCTCACCTCCATGATGGGGCTGGAGGCGAGCACCTTTTCTTCTACATTCGTGTCGTTAGCCGAGCCGCCCACTGTGGCAAAGAAGCGCATCGCATACTTTGCAGAAACGGTTTTGCCCGCTCCGGATTCTCCGCTCACAATGATCGATTGATTCCTCTCATCTCTACCACAGAGCATATGGGTTCATCATCGGAAGAGTTGGAATGTTTACATGAATGCAAATCAACACTGGAATTGTATATAGGACAATATGGTGGAATAATGTATATTTTTTGTTTCAAGCAAAATATGACATTAATTGTGGAGCCGTCCTTTTTTGGTTAATACTATGTATTAAAAGGTTCTTAGTTATCTCGTGCTGAGTCACAGTTGCAGCTGAGCTCTGATATTCAGGCTGTAATTAGAATCAGTTGGGGCTTTCAGGGGCTTTCTTTAAGCACTGTTATTATCATCCACCTACAACAGCTGCAGAAACATAAAACACGAGTTGTGTAAATCTCCTCTAGTGCAGCATATTAGGAATCCCTCCTTCCCTCGTTCAAAACTGACCCGCTCACTGCTAATACCTATCATGAATCATCACTTTCGATCTGACCTTGCCATTTGCTTGTACGCCTCTTCGGCTACAGCAAATATATGAGGGTCCATGTCCCCCATGTTCCGCCCACTGTAGGCATTGATGACCTCCTCGCCATAGATCTGCAGCTGCTCGTAAGGGTTGATGGCAACCAGCACAATCCCTATAGGAAAAAAAACAATACAGATCTGCTTTTATACAGCCCTCCACACAAGCATGAGCAAAATTTACAATGTTTTAAAGTTTTAACTGCTGTCATTTTTATTTGTAACACTCCAAAATATATGTTATAAAAATGAGAAGGTGTTCAGGAATATTTGATGTGGAAAAAAGAAGCAGCGTTTGCACATCACGACTCACCACAGTATGTGTAGATGTGGTTCGACTCCAGGAAGCGAACTTTGAGATTATGAAGGATTGCAGGTTCATGCAGGTAGCTGAGAGCCGTGAGGTCATTTTCCCCGACCAAGACGTCCGGGTTACGTAGGAAAGGAAGAGCTTTGTGTTTTGTGCCCACCTGATACTCCAGAGGCTAATCAAACATACGTCAGTAAGAATCAATATATTAGAACTCAACATGTGATGTCACCTGGAGTTCTCTCTTTCGTCATTGCTCTGTAGGGGTTCTTAAGGATGTCAACACTCCCCAGTGTTTCTGCATGAATATATGGCATAATAACGTACCGTCTCATCTTCCAGTCTGAGATGAAGCACCGTTTCTCCTTCTTTGTAATCTTTAGTGATCTCTGCGGCCTTCCATACCTCCTCAGGATCAGGGATCCACACCCGCGTGAACTGAAACACAATTTGGCAATATCAGGTTAAAACACCCAGATTTTAAGTCAGCTAGTTCATTCGGAAAAATTATTGTTGTCTCAAAAGAATATTTAATAGATCAAATGTGATCAAAGTTAAAGATAAAGCTAACTGATAAATGCAGTAAACAATGGAGCCCAAAACAGAACTACTAAAGTAGAAGTACTTAATTAGTTCTCTACTTAATCACAATTTGTGTGAGAGTAGTTAATTTACGTCCACCCCTGCAGCTCAAACCTGTTCCTCTCTTTCTCCACAGTAATGAGCAGTAATTACCACTTCACTTTGAAGTTTTATCTGTTTCTGAGGAATCACTCCGACTGTCTTCCTGATCAAAAGCATCATTAACACGTTACTCTCCTTGAAATTACAAAATCGGGCTCTGCTATGAAACACAGCACCAGAATATAAATGACGAGTCCTCTCTAACTCTCCAAATACAACACGATGTTCTGTCTGTGTTCACATGGAGCCAGGAAGTATTAATAGTTCTATTCTCACCCATTCATAAGGAAGAACACACACAAAGAGGGATGAAACAATCGTCACATGGTAACAAGATCCATAAGAAACTATCTGGATTATACATACTGATCCAGAACAGCAAATAATTTGACTAAACCCAACTGTATCTGAACAGCGACATCAGGAATGATGGTGCTAAATGCTCAAGGAAGAAGGAAGATGTAGAATTGGACAATTCCATACAGGTGAGAAATGTTAAGAGTAACACGGTGAAGTCAGAGAGGAAGCCACAGGGCAATAACAGGTAATCAGACACAAACAGCCTGAGAAAACCTAACCCTGAGGCTTGTTGGCACAAAAAATAACAAAATAGGTCTTTGAATTCAGGAAGTAAACCTAAAACCTCTCAGCAGTCTACATTTTTAAGAAGCTAAAATACTGAACTTGTTTAACAGATCAAATCACTTGTCTCAAGGATTCTACTGTGTACTATCCTGATAAAAAGACAAGACACATTTGTTTTTACAGCGTGGAAAAGGGTGTCTGCCACGATTGCCACGTCAGGCAAGTCAGTGATGAATCAGCATATGGGCTATGAGGGAACTAGTCTGGATTTAGTGAGGCCTCATACTGCTATACATAATTAACAAATGAGTTAGAAACCTGTCAAAAACTGAAAAATTGCACCAATATTTAAAAAAAAAAACAAGAGGCCCGAGAAGTCACTTTTCACATATATTTACCAAAATTATGTCAAAATGCAGAGCATCGCATTCCAACTACATATTGGGAATGGGGACAAAGATAAGGAACATTCACGCATAACAATACATGTAACACATAAATGCCATTATACAGCAAATACACAGCAACTAGTTTGGACGTTGCTAGGAAACCAATCGAAGCACAGCATTAAATGCACAGTGGGTGGTTTGTTCTGCCTTCTCTTATGTGTCTCTGGGTATGGTGGGTCCCATCCTACTGGGAACATACTTTCATTGGGGAGGGGAGGGTCAAACTGTAAACCCAAATGGCATTAAAACTGTTTATCAATATAAAAATGATATAATTACAATGCGCTATAATTCATGGTAGCAATATTTCTACCATTAATGCTACAATAGGCAAAAATGCTGCTTTATGAAACATTTATAGAGCAGCATCTTGTTATTTGCAGTGGGATTATTGGGATTATTACTGGAGGTATTTTTACTGTTATAGGGGGGTTTAGGAAGCATTAACTGGAAAAGAGTAACAAGAAGAACAGAAGAGACCAGGTTGTTTAACAGGTTTTAGCATGAAAGACGAGTCTTTGTTGTTGGTCTAAAAGCAGCTTTAAAAGACGTCCTGACAGTGCAACACGTGGCCTCAAGCTCAGAAAACAGATCTGTAGCTGCGTGTTCTTATTTAGAATGTTGATAAAGTTGAAACTTTATTTGGTCGTTATATACAAAGAATGCTGCATATTTTGTCCGTTGCAGGATCGGCCATTGAGCTCACAATAAAATTGATTAAAATAAGATTAGAACACAAGTGTTTGTCCAAGAAGTCAATTCCTGCCTACGTCCACGAGCTGAATGTGTAAGCGTGGAGGTGGACACTGGATACGCTAGCCTCGGGTTACTGTACGGAGCCTCTGACACTCCGCCCAGCGAGGCTTTATCAGCACAATGACGTCACCCTCTGGGGGTGGGGGTGTCACTGGGTGTGACAAACAGGAAGCCGCGACGCTACCTCTACCTGTCGAGGAACTTTGATCTGCACAGGTGAAGGCTGCATTTTCAGAGACGCAACCAGGAAGCAAAAAGGTCTAAGATACCTCAGCTGGGGCACACGACAACTTTAATGCTCTATTTTAACAGACAGGATTTAATATCTCTTGAATATTATTATTATTATTACTGTTGTTAATGTTTTAACACTTCATTGTATTTTCCAATGATATCAAAATGATTCATTCTTCAATGTCATCATGTTACATCCCTCCCCGCCAGGAGGAAAAGCCTGAAATCCAGCCTCTTCTCACCTTGGTTGGTGGTCGCTCCTGACACCCAGGGCCAATGTGCATTTGTCCTTGTTTGGACAAAGATGCACGTCTAGTATGATTTACATCAACAGGCAGCTTTTAGTAGCTGGGTCAGAACTTTAAAAACCATCCAAAAATAAACAATTTTCAAACTACGGTCTGATCCCAAATGTAAAAAAATGATACAACCTTTCCTAACATAAAGTGCCAAGTGTGTATTATATCTATAATGACTGCGACAAGAGTCAAAGGATGCTATTTTCTGAATACCAACACTGCCGAATTGTGTTTTTCACCATGACAAAGTTAGTTGTGTTAACCTGTTCACCACAGACCATAATGTTTCTCATTAGCATAAAGCGCAGCAGCAGCTTCTCACCAATGAGGTAATGTGATAACAACAATCCCTAAAATCCTTTCTGATCATTTCTGGTTTGCTTTGATCATTTAAATCTTCTATATTATCAAAGGCTGTCCTTCTAAGTTGTGACATGATCCACACTTCAAACTTTAGTGACTTCAGGACAATCTTCTCTGTAATTACAATGTAATTAATGATTCAAAGATATCCAACAATTGCACTCAACACACCCCATTAATCCTGTGATGACCCAACAGATTATAACCTCTCTATACTGTTTCTGTTTAATCCTAAACGTCTCCAAAATCTCCAGAACTGTCTCTCCACTGATTTTGCTACTGCGGCTGAAAACATAATGAATAAATAATTAGTCATTCCCCAGTCACAGATTCTAGCACTGACACGTGGGGAACCAGCTCATCTAATCTCTGACACGTATAGCGGTTTGGGATGACACACCGACTCGATATTTTAAGAAAAACAATCTAAATTTCATCTTTTATTGGCATCTCGGCAGTTTTATCCACAGAGTTTCAATGAAGCTGAGGGAAATGGCAAAAGTTGGAGGCATGTTTTCACCAAATTCTGTGTTCTTGTTCTTAAACCATACTGCTGGTTTTATCAGGTTAGGGTGAGTCAAAGTCATGGGGTAATCTCCTGAAATACCCACAAATCTTCTAGAGTTATCATTCTTTCCCCTTTTCACACTAAAATTGTGCAGAACAAAAATAATACACTGATATAAAGTATGTCATGTTGTCCCTGTTGGACATCATCCCATCTTCCACTGGCTTAAATGTCTCCATTAGCAGAAATTTGGACCATTGTTGCCCAAACGTGAACCCTCACTGTATATAAAACCTGCTCACTTCTGCACCAGCACAACCTGGAAGCTTTACAAAGGCTCTAATAAACAAAAATTAACGCACAAATCAGTTTAGTCGGAGCTGAACACAAACCAGATGGAGCTGTGGGATTGGCTGTGCGGCGCCAGATTATTTAACCTCGCAGCGGGTGAAGGGACATCAAGTGGCTGCCTTAATGTGTAGTCCAGGAGGATTACAGAGCTGCTCTTCAGGTTACAGCAAATCCCTCGACAGTGTCTGTTCAGTCTGACGCCACTTCAAAATTATCCAGCATCTGCTCAACATTGTTTCATCCGAAATAATGCCATAATCTACTTGTTAACGTAATCCCAACAATCAAATCTATCCATAAATGTGTCCCAGCACTGTATGTAGTTGTTGGCACTCCAAGATTGATGCAAATCCTCATCTCAACCAGAATAAACCATTTTCAAAATGAACAAATCTGCACTGATAACTATTAAATGAACAACTATTTGACAAAATATGTGGTTTTAATTACAAAATAAGCAGTTGGAAGGTAGTAAAAGTCTACTACAGACCTTTAAGTTATGGAAAAATCTCAGCAACACACTTTTCTGCTGTTTCAGCCCAGACGGGGAAAACCTCATGGCAGTGACTAAGGCTGACACCCATAAAACCAACAACCTTTAAAGCAAAAAGGTGCCATATTTTATCGTGCAAGATGACAGCTGTATAACTTTTAATAACCTGGCGAAGATGTTTTACTGCTGGCTGGAGGAGCAAACAAAAGGTTCTGTGTTTGTGCACCAGCATGGCCCGAAACTATGTTATAAACCACTAATGTGTGCAAAGAAAAGCAACGTTTCAATGGTTTAAATTTCAATATGTCGGTCGCAACAATGAAATAATGAACTAACCAATGCATCATGGCATAGGTGGATCATGTCTGACTGGAAATCACACCTCTTCAGCTTTACATACCTGCAGGTTCAGGTTGGTTTGTGACAATCCCCATTCAAAAATATGGAAATTTAAAGCACTATGGCTCCAGTAACTATAAATCTTACGCAGACGTCCATAGAAGAGGTTCTCCCAGACATCTGGAAAAATCGGCTAATACATAAGACACTTCTCGGTGATACTTTTGGTACTTTTTAAACTTTTGTAAACCTGCCCCAGGACCAAAAATACGGGAGTATTTTGTGCATCGCCGAGCTGTGGCGACACACCACATTATGTAACAAGGAGAAAGCATGTCTGAAATCAACCAAAGGTTGAAAAGAGCTGGTTGAACGGGGGGGGGTTCATGGAAAACAAGCTTTCTGTGTTTTCCAGGTAGGGGAACTCACCTTAGTGTACAGCTCGTTCACAGACATGGTTCTTCCCCCAACAAGCCGCGCCGCGTTTCCTCGCCTAACAAGGCATTATAGCCATTTTACACGGAGGTTTGTGTCGTCTAAAGTGGGAGGAATATCAGAAAACTTTCGATCTGCATGTTTCCATCCAGGTAGAGTTTGGCTCCGTCTCGGTGTCGCTTGTTCTGGTGCCCGGAACAGACCCGCAACCCCCAGCAGGTGTTTCCTCCTGCGGCTAATTACGCGGCTGCCTTGTTTTCTTTTGGAAAGTCGACACTTGAACGCAACGCGGGTGAAAACGGGAAACGATCCATGAAGCCGGTAAATATCCAACAAAGGTGAGAACAAACCGCCGATACTTCCTGTCAGCGGTGACTTATTTCTGTACGCATGCACGCACGCATGCACGCACACACCAACCGGGAGTACAGGGCACTACAACTACCGAGCAAAGGTTCTCAACATGAGGGTAACCTCACCAGGAACGGCCGCTCTGCACATGCGCAGTCACGGTCCTGTCTGGGAAACAAGGTTAGCGCTGCATAACTGCATAAAGTATTTTTTTTAAAGTGTAACTGTTAAGTATAAATTAGGTATTAAAATGTAGATATTTTAGTTTTATTTCAAAAGTTAGGCAGTTTAATTCCTATTTTGCATTTAATTAAACTTGCATTTTTATTTTTATTTTGTAAAAGAATGCAGTTATGTTTAGTTTGGCTTATTCCAATTAATTCCATGCAGGGAATGTCTGTTCTGCTCTGTAGCATTTGTTATTTTTTCACCAGGGATAACAATACATGAAAAAACTGCACAAATATCTTGTGATGTAATAGAAATGTAGACAATGATCATTTTTGCACACCAGAATCTACACGTATTGGTACAAAAAGTGTCGAAAAGTTAAATATTTACTGGTCTTAATCATTGTTGATTATCGTGCCATTTTCCTTTTTTTCCCTCATTATTATTTATGGAACAAGTATAGATACAAATATATCACATATCATAGCTAATCAGTGGTGCAGAGAAGTTGGCTCATGTTCTGACTCTAATTGCTGATAGGTATTAAAATGCTTTGTTGTTAATCTCAGCACTGTGATGAAATGATAATGCCGGTGCAGATTAATTTGATAAATGACCATTTAATTTGGAATTTAAATGCCTGTATCACATGTCAACAGAGTTTGCATTCGTACGCCGTAAATAAGATAATGTAAAGCTCTGGAGATAAAGAGTGCCCCATCTTTGAACATAAATCTTGTAAAATGATGAGTTTAATCTGCTGAGCAGGCTTCAGGCCTTATAAATATTTTTTTTAAAAAGAAGGCAATCTTATCGGCCTTGTAATAGCTACAGCAGCATGCTGATAATGAGCTTGTGAGTGTGTGCTGCGAAGTTTAATTGTCTCTCCGCCATTAACCCAGAGTTTATCCTCTGATCACCAGCGTCAGTGTAAAGTCCAAGATTGCAAAAAGATAAAATTGAACTTTACCTTAGCATAAGGGTAATAAGGGCTCGTCATCCTCTGGAGGAAAAAGATAGATCCTCATACGTCCTCAGATTTTCTGTTAAAACATGGTTTCAGGTTTGTGTTCTGGACTGCGTTAGATCATCTGATTGTGGGAAGCAGAATATTTCAGACCTGTCTGAGCATAAACGATAATTCTTACACCAGTCCACTCCCAAACCACTCCTTCTGGAGGTATGAGGTGTTTACCTGCTTGTGATTTTGACAAAAAGTAGCTCCACCCAAAGCTTGAAAGGCTTGATCATTCAGTCACCAAAACAAAGGGAGAAGAGCAAAAGGCATTGTCATATCTTGAGTACGAATAATTATAGATAGCAACAGCCGTGACATATATTACATCATCTCCTCATATAACTAAATAGCAAATCTGTAGAATCCTAAAAACAGCATCTGACTCTCTTTGCTAACATGTTTTGCAGGTTAGCCTACATTTACTTTTTTTTAAAAATCATAATCATGGTAATTGTCAGTTTATGAGAAGTGGTGGCCTGAAAGCAACAAAAATGAACTTGAGGTTGCTGGTTTGTATTCCCAGACTGGCTTCATTTAAACCCCAAAATGCTCTGCAGGTGCAGCACAATGGCTGCTTACTGCTCCTTAGAGATGGGTCAATGCTGAGGAGTAACTACATACATCCCAAAAATATTAGAAATCAGTGTCAATAGTTCTACAGGTGTGTGGGCCTACAGCAACACCAAAGGCTTATGGGTAATTCCTTTACTAAGAGTTTTATTGGCTCTTAAATGTTAATATGTTGCTTGTCTTATAATGGACCTGATTGGTAATAATTCAACAGTAATATTTTGAATTATTGTCATGTGGCTGTATTGAAGGGTTAAATAGAAGAGTTAAATGTACTTTGTGCTCGTTTTACAATCAGTTGCTCCGCCCTGTCGGTATCCATGTGTGATGTAATAGCGTGATGTCATAAATCACATCTTGGGCAACATTTTTCCAAACGCGTTGGAGACGTTCAGGCTTGTGTTTCAAAGTGTCTGGAGGGGCGGTGGGGGGGCTGATTAATGTGATGACGTCTGTTAAATAATAACAGTTTGCGTTTTAAAAAAAAAAATCAGTACAGCTTTTTAAATAAAATTCACAGTAGACTGATTATTTCCAGGAGCAACTTTTGAAAACATCTGCTTAAAGGAACACAGGTTAAATGATTTATACCATTTATAACAGTAGTATTGTGTATGAATAGTTACTAGGATTAAGTAGTGAGTACATCTTGTTTTGCTTTCTTTCACAATGTAATACTTGGAGTTTCAGCAACACGGTCCAACTCCCTCAGGTTTATCCAACCAGCTTTGTGGCACCAAGTCTCAAAATTAGGGCTTACGTGTGTAATGTGATACCTTTACAACAGTGTTAATGCAAATAATATTCCCATTTTTATATAAGTTCTATTTTTGACCAGAAAATACCTTCAAGTTCTGTGTGTTATTTATATACCTTTTATTCAAGTCTTGTTGGAAGGAAAGCTGGTTGAGAGGCAGATTATGGACTGTGATTCTGTTTCGAGAATCAAGGTGCTTGAATACAGAGGTCTGAGTTGATTTACGGGATCTCGGTGAGCTACCGGTCAGAACGCATTAACCATTAATTAAGAGGAGCCAATGGGTGATGAGGTTTATTGACAACCTAGTAGTACATTACAACAGTTGTAACGCAAGGTAGGTAATATAATGGGGGGGTTATGATCAAAGCCCCTCTTCCTCCTTGGAACATCAAGGGTCAAGATCTCTCAGAACCTTTGATTGTAATGTGGATGTTCGCCCAGACGGCGATTCTAAGAGTTGCCTTTCTACCAGCAGGTGGTGCTATTGGACCTTAGCCTGCATCTGTTGCATTTTTTCGAAATGTAAGTTAATAGAGATTGTGATTTTAAAAAATAAAATAAACTGAAGGAAAGACATTTTGCGCGAGCAGTATTTACTTTATTTAGAATTACTTCATCATGTACTGACATGTGGGGGTTTGGCCACTGCATTAAGCTTCACTGAAATGGATAATGGAAACAACATTGGATCCTTCGCTTATCTGAATGGATGCCTGCTGTAGCTGGGTTTCAACTCAGGTCTGGACAGAAGCTCATCCGTCCTCTGTCTGTACAGCTCCTCCTCCATCTGCCTCTGTCGATGCTCCCTCTCAGTCTGAGCTCTTTCCTCACTGCGAAGCTGCTTCTGCAGCTCGATCTGAGCGCAAAGGTCAGCCTGATATGCTGCACTGATCTGCCTCTGACTGCAGGGACAGACACCAACAATGAGTTCAGGGTCCCCAGGGAAGAATTCACGGGTCAAAATAGATGATTAATGTTTGAGATTACAGAGAGGATGCGGGATGCAACTCGAGTTGGCATACCATCTTTTCTTCTCCTCATCTTCCAGCTTCATTTCTGCCATCAGTCTGTCCAGTTCATCCTTCTCTCTCATCAACTCAGCCTGCTTTTCCATGTTCAAGCCCACTGCAACACAAACAGGAATTCATCCGAAAAAAAAAACATTTACTTCTTCACTGAAAGGTCTACTCCTTAATTTGGAAAATGATAAAGGATACTTCCGGTATTCAGTGGCTTTTTCAGAGCCGATTCTCCTTTTTTAGGTATTACATATTTTTCAGGTGGTTTGTAGAACCTAAATTTTGTGTCGTATTGTGCCATGAAATAAAAAGCAAAGTGATTCATTTTTCCGTTTCCTCACGTTTGTGCTGAATCTGCAGGCTTCTGGTCTCCATCACTTCCTCCATCAGTCGGTTCCTCGCCTCACGCTCTGCCCGTCTCTGCTGGTCTCGCTGGCCCCAGACCTCCTTCAGCACCTCTTCCATCAGCTGCTCGATCTCCTCCTCCTCCTTCTTTCGTTTCTCCAGCTGATTGGTGAAGTAGTTCAAGTATCTTTGCTGGTCCTCCGCCAGCTCAGCCTGAATACACACAAACAGGACAACACGGCCATTGTTCTCAACCCGAAAAGGGTGGTTTGCCCTCTCCCGGTTGGTGGAGAAGTCCTGCCTCATGTGGAGGTGTTCAGGTATCTCGGGGAAGAATGCAGCGTGAGATTGACAGGTGGAATAGTGAAGCTTCTGCAGTTATGTGCAAGGCGAGGCTCTCCATTTATCGGCTCCACTAATACTCTCACCAATGGACATGAACTTTGGATAACGACCGAAAGGACAAGATTGTGGGTACAAGCCGCCGAAATGAGTTTCCTCCGCAGGGTGGCTGAACGCTCCCTAAGAGAGGATGAGAAGCTCAGTCACTCCGGAGGAGCTCCTAGTAGAGTCGCTGCTCCTTTGCGTTGAAAGGAGTCAGCTGCAGTGGCTCCACTGGACGCCTCCCTTGGGAGGTGTTCCAGGCATGTCCCACCAGGAGGAGACCCCGAGGCAGACCCAGGATATGCTGGAGAGACTATGTCTCTCGGCTGGCCTGGGAGCGCCTCGGAATACACCCCGAAGAGCTGGAGGAAGTGTCTGGGGAGAGGGAAGTCTGGGCATCTCTCTGCCCCCACAACCCGGTTCCGGATAAAGAGGGAGAAGATGAGATGAGGACAACAAGCAGTTTTTCAGGTCCTCTCTCATGCTATGTTCTGATATACGGGTATGCAGCGTTCTTCTGGCCTTTCTTATACAGGCGGTCCACCACCCCACCAGTTTTTAAAATATTCCCTATTGCAGGATCATCCTACTTTCAGGATAAATAAATAAATGTCACGTGTTTTCATATATAAAGATAATTACTCCTCCTTTCACAGCTTGCTGCAGTGTCAATGTTCTCCGCGTCTTTCGCTGTGACTTGACATTAGCAATCGGTGCATTGGATCATTACCTTCCGCTGAGCAGCTTCCTGTTTCCCATCGGCGTGCTGCGTGAACACCTGCTTCAAGATGCCCATGTCCTCCTGCAGCTCCTCCTTCTGCTCCCGGGCCAGGCGCCTCATCTTGTGGCGAAGGCAGCGATCCAGCTCCTGCCGCCTGGCCTGCTGATCCTCCAGCTTCTGCTGCTTCTCCCGCCGCTGCTGCAGCTGCTCCATCTCCAGCTGCTGCTTCTGAACGCCACACCGGAGAGACCGTCAGGTCAAACGGACATGGTTATTTGGATTAATATGCCTCTCACATATCCACTGTCATCCTCATGCTTGCCTCACTTCCTTTTCAGAGCTTGATTGGTGACATTAATTGATGATTCTGGAAATAAATTCAGTGGAAATAAATAAAATCACTCAGAAACAAAGGGATCAGTGGAATTCTAGTTGTGTGAGCTGAGATGCACACATTGGTCCACTGGTGACCCCCACCCCTGCTCAACCCATCTAGATGATCACCAGATTGGGGATCCTGCTGAGTGGATGTGTGAGAGGTGCTTCATTTCAAGTGCAACAGAATAAAGAGCAAACCCGGAGCCTGGAATGTTCCTCCTTCAGTTCCTTGAGTTCTCGTCGCTGTTGCTCCGCCGCTTCCATCTGACTCGTAAGCACGGCCTGCTGCTCCATGTCTCTCTGACGCTGTTCTCGCACCCTCCGCGCCTCCCGCTCATCTTTGGCTCGCACGTCGGCCTCCCACATTTCCTGAAACATCTTGTCCTCCTGCTGCTCCGCCCGCAGCAGCTCCTGCCGCAGCTTCACCAGGGCCCTTTGTTCAGCGTGCAGCTCCTGCTCCAGGCGCCGACTCTCGGCTGTCCGCAGTTCTTCACAGCGCTGCCTGAAAACGGCTGCATGCGTGACTTCAATCACGTCGATACATTCTCAGCAAACTTCACTAAACATCAGATCCTCAATGACATTCAATAGAATAAACCACTAAATAAAAACTTGATCCATTATAAGGTGTCACCCAAAGCCTGGACTGCTTAGGTTCTCCATATAAAGAGCAGAAGTTTGCATATGTTTGGAAACTCCAAACTACTTTTGGAGTTTGCGTTCATTTACCTGAAGAGCTGCTCATTTTTTTCTGCGAGCGTTCGCTTTCGCTCTTCCTCTCTCTTTCCTCGGAGCGCTTTGACTTGCTCTCTCATCCACGCTTGTCTCTCTGCTGTGGCCTCCTTGTGCTTCTCCTCCATCTCCCGTAGGAGCTGCTCTTCTTCCTCCTGCAGCAGGGCGTGCAGCCTGAAGAGGCATGCAAGAGCAGATGTGTGGAGACTTAGAATAGAGTCAGCAAATGTGTCAGCAAGTTGTTAAAAGCAGAGCATGGATTATAAAAGAAAGTATCTTAAAAGTGTAAATACATATAAATGCACTTCAGACCTCGTCCTCCTCTCTTCAGCTTGGGACCTCTGCTTTTTCAGACACTTTTGTATTTGTCGCTCAATATCTTGTCTCTGGAAGTGACTCTCTGTAGTCTTCAGCCATGAATTCTTAATGCCACAGTTCTGCTGTTCCTTTGCAAATTCCTGCACTTTTGTCCGGGCTGCTTCCTGCCTTAGTCTCTCCTGCATCTGATAGTCCGCAGGCCTCGCTGACCAGGTCTTTGCTCTCTGTTTCACAAAGAAATTACAACAATGAAAATGTTGCTCTATTATTATTATTATTATTATTATTATTATTATTATTAGTAGTAGTAGTAGTAGTAGTAGTAGTAGTAGTAGTAGTAGTAGTAGTAGTAAAATGCTTTCAAATAGAAGAGTCTTCTGTAGCACTGGCACATAGAAATTCACAGAACAAAATTATAAAATATTGGATTTTAAACATGTAAAAGTTGAATTACTAAATTACTGAAGCAACGCTTGCACACTCACCAGAGCGACGGAATGAGGCGTCGGCCCAGTGATCTCCCGACATCGCGCCTGACCCTTAGTCAACATATTTATAATTTCCTGTGAAAGTCTGCTTAGTTGCTTCATGTAATGCAACAGAGGTCGAATTTCCACCGAGTCGTTGCAGTGGAGACGTGAGCGTTCGGTTGCCATGGCAGCGTAGTTTATAAACATTGTTGGTACAACAGCGCCTTCTACTGGCAGAGATGCGATTTGCACATATCTGTTCTAAACATCAACGATACATAATGATTAAACACAAAAAACTGCGATACAGCTTTATTAAAAAAGATTTTACACATAAGACCGTAATTCTGTTTTATTTACATTTTATGAACGTATTCGTGTGAAATCCAGCCAACAATAGGTTAAAAATTAAAATGACCGAAATTCTCACTTATATTAGACCATGTATGCTGCATCAGTATAAAATAAATCAAGAAACAGAATATATTTATATTTACAAATATGCATTTCAAAGTGCAAACTCTGAGCCTGAAAGAGAAAATGTTCATGCTCTCATCTTGTTATTTAGCATTCCTTTAGAGCCATGGTTGTTTTCACCTGATAAATCAATAATGAATAGAACTGTTGTGGTGGAAGAAGTATTCTAAGTGAAAAAAACCATACAACAATGTAAAAAAAAACTCAATTTAAAGCAAAAGTCCTGCATGAGAAAGCATACTACAGTTAAAGTCCACAAACATGATCAGCCAACGGTCCTGTTGTCCCAGAAAGGCGTGGATCTGCATATGTTGATGAGAATGTGATAATATCATGAATTACAATTGTTTGCGCAGAGCCGCAGATGCTGCTTCCAGAGCCGCAGGCACGTTGTGTTTGAGTCGCAAGGTGGCGCTGTTGCAAAGACCACAGGGGCGTTGCTGAAAGTGCCACATCCGGGGCTGCAGAGACGTATATTGCATGAGGGTGGGCGAAAGTGAAAGCTGCGTAAACCCTGCGAAACAAAATGTGACTAAATTTGAAATGCGTATCTAATTTACCGAGCATATAGAAGAAGCAACTGCAGCAACCCGAACTTGGATTAGAGCTCCACTTGAATTAATTAAAAAAATGAGCATCATCTTGGATCAAGAGGAGTTGCCAGAAGGTGAGAAATATCAAAACGGCTTAGAAGAAATGAGTTGAAGTATTCTCGCAACGCGTCACATATCCAGCATGAACTAAGTGATCTTGATACTCTGATCATTTGCTCATTAATGAGGAGACATGCTGCTTTGCTTTGGGTATTAAACTCAGCAGGATTGGGCCACGCATCCTGCGCCTTGCGTGCATCCCGCTGACAGCGGCTCAGCTCCCGGGGGCAGCATGTGTGGCTCAGGAGGTTCTGACTGGCCTCCACAGACAGTTGGATCGTTTGGGGGAGGTCGGTAACTTGGATTACCAGTCTCCCACAGGCAGAAATCATGTAATGTGGGGATGAGAAAGTTTGGTTTAAGGGGCATTTGTAGTGTAATATTCAATGACCTTAACCTTTTTTATATGAGGTCAAACTGGTGCTACGAAAACAACAAATGCTAAATCTGAGTTCTGTGGCAATAGAGTCTGAACCTTTTCCTGCACGTTTTTGTACTTATTGTACATTGAAAATAAAATAATTGCTTCTACATTTATTTTTGCATTTGGGTACTTTATTTAGTTTTGTTTATTTGCAGTGAGTGTGTTATTTTTCTACATAATGTGCCATTCATTTGTTTTGAATATTAAAGTAACTAATCTAAATTTGTTATGTGGAAACATAATGACAATAATGTTCTTGATGTTTACCCAAGCTGCAGCCTCCTGCAAAAGAGACCTCGAGTTCCCCGATTCCGTCTGTCTGTCCTGCAAGAGCAACCAGTCAAAGGAAATCTTTACAGTCTTTAAAAGAGAACCTCTGTCTTTATGTTCCACTGATGACAGGTAAGACCTTATGTACCGGTATCTCTCGAGGAGAACAATGATTATCTCCTTATGTGGGATAGTTTGCTAAAAGCGCCTCACAGTGTCACAGTGGAGTTGAGGTACACATAAAACTAATACAGATGTTATGTCCCTATGCTGGGGAAAATGATAAAGGGAAGAAAAAATAACAAAACCACAGAACAACAACACGTTTGCACGTCTTGCCTCATTGTCATCTTCTTTGTTTTTTCTTTCACACACTCCCATTTGAGTGCAGTTTTTTATTACTAGTACATAAAATGTCAACAAACAGCAATATAAAAATTAAAGATTTTTTTTCTAAAACTGAGGTTATGTCTGGGTTTAGGGTTCAGGTTGGGTTAGGTCAAGGTTAGAAGGATTCTGTTCAGTTTGGGGTTTGGAGTTTTGGGTAGCAGTTCTTTTGCACTGTCGGTGAGTGGGGAGGCTGCAGACCCGTCTGGAGGGGATCCAGGTTCAAGACCAGGCCCGGGCAGCCAGAGCAAGAGGAGCCATGTAATTCTGTCATGCACATCATCAAAGAGTTTTTAAATGCATAAGTCATTAACATGGTTGGGGTTCAGGGTTTGGGTTTAAACTTTGTTGCACTGGCCTACTGATCTGAGTAGTGTGAGGGAAAGGAAAAGCTCCCATTGAGGGTCAGAAGATCAGAGCGAGTATCCCAGTCAGTCACACAGAAAATGTTAGGAGAGGTAAAAAATAGAGTTTAGAATCATTCGATAGTAAAATTCTTCCCATTTTTGAGAGAATTTTTTTTAAAGAAGAAAGGTAAATATAGGGTCAAAGCTAAATTGCTGGATAAAAAAATACTAGAAAGGATACGATTATGTTAGGTTGGGGTTATATTAGGGTCATGGCTAGGGTTAGAGGAGTGGAAGAGACAGCAACGTGTGCAGCATTTGCAACTGTAAAATTCACACAGGCAACACGCCAGCTACAACGTCTAATATTTATTAATCACTCACATTTACCTGAGCTCTTTTCACTTCAGTGCTCCGCAGCAGAGCCGAGACTCTCCTGAGCCACCATGTCTGTCCGTTGGGAGCCACCAGTCTAAAGACTTGATCGTCAACTTGGAAAACGATCGGCCATCTGCGGAGCAGAGGTAAGTAGGCGACTGGGCGCCTGGATGGAATTCTCCTTGTAGTCATTGCCAACCTATCTTTGCTGCCTCCACAGGGTTGACCCAAAGGATTCAACTGTCTCTATTATTCCATGTTTTCAGCAACGTCAAACAGACCTGGATTCCTTATTTAAGGTCTGTACTTCTACTTCTCCTGCTTTACAACCTGTCTCTTTATGATAATCCTAACCAAAATGTTACTCTGCATCAGCTGTTGGAAGACAGCCTGGTGTCTATTGTGAAGAATGAGCTGAAATGGGTCCAGAAGGTCTTGAGTACAGAATGCTTTTTGAGACCTTGGATAGAGGTTGAAGATGGAGTGCAGATGGGAAGCTGCAGAAAGATGATTCAAGAGGTGATTCTGCAGGTCCTAATGACCAACAAGGACCTGGCTGGCTGTGGGAAGAGCAGTAAGAGAGAGATCTAACTTGCAGAATAAACTTTGCTTTATTTGTGTCGCAAGAAATATGTTGATTAATTTTCCTTTTTTAAATTTTTACAGAGGTTTTGGGTGCCGTCTGTCAAAACAATCTCAAATTTAGGCTAAAGGGAAAATTTAGGTGGGTTTCTGAGGGGCTCACTAAAGCAGGAAGTCCAACCCTTCTGAATCAGATATACACCGAGCTCCTCATCACAGAGGGGGGTTCTGGAGGGGTCAACAATGAGCATGAGGTTAGATACATTGAACAAGCGGCCAGGAAAGCAAAAACACAGGAAATAACAGTTGGACGAGAAGACATCTTTAAACCATTGCCAGGAAGAGACAAATCCATCAGAACAGTGATGACTACGGGAGTGGCTGGGATTGGGAAAACAGTCTTAACTCAGAAGTTCACTCTGGACTGGGCTGAAAACAAAACCAACCAGGAGACCCAGTTCATCTTCCCCTTTACTTTCCGAGAGCTGAATTACCTTAAAGGGAAAACGTACAGCTTGGTGGGACTGGTGCATGACTTCTTCCCTGAAACCAAACAAGCAGGGCTCTGCAGGTTTGACCACTTCCGGGTTGTGTTCATCTTTGACGGTCTCGATGAGTGTCGACTCCCTCTGGACTTTCGCAGCAATAAGACTGTGACCGATCCCACGGAGTCCGCCTCTGTGGACGTGCTGCTGACAAATCTGATCAAGGGGACGCTGCTCCCTTCTGCTCGCCTCTGGATCACAACACGACCTGCTGCGGCCGCTCTGGTCCCTGCTGACTGTATTGACAGGGCAACAGAGGTCAGGGGCTTCACTGACCTGCAAAAGGAAGAATATTTCAGGAAGAGATTGGGAGATCGGCAGCATGCCAGCACGATCATCTCTCACGTAAAGATGTCGCGAAGCCTTCACATCATGTGCCACATCCCAGTCTTCTGCTGGATCACTGCCACAGTTTTGGAAGATGTCTTGAACTCTGCAGAGGGAGCAGAGCTACCCAAGACCCTGACCGAGATCTACATCCATTTCCTGGTCATCCAGTTGAAACTTAAAAATGTCAAGTACGACGGCAAAGGAGAGACGGACTCACATTGGTGCCCACAGAGCAGGGACTTGGTCGAGTGTCTGGGCAAACTAGCATTTGAGCAGCTCCAGAAAGGGAACGTGATCTTCTATGAATCCGACCTGACAGAATGTGGTATCGATGTCACGGCCGCCACGGTGTACTCAGGGATGTTCACGCAGATCTTCAAAGAAGAGAAAAGTCTATACCAGACCAAGGTGTTCTGCTTCATCCACCTGAGTGTTCAAGAGTTTCTTGCTGCTCTCTATGTCCATTTGAGATTTGTCGAGCATAATGTCAATCTGTTGTCCAAACAAAAAATCAAATTTAAGTGGCCAAAGCAAGATCTAAACTCTTTACACAGGAGTGCTGTGGATGAAGCCTTACAGAGCCCAAATGGCCACCTAGACTTGTTCCTGCGCTTCCTCCTCGGGCTTTCACTGCAGGCCAATCAGACGCTGCTGCGTGGTCTGCTGACAAAAACAGAAGGTGCCTCACGAGCTATCCTCAAAACGAGAACGTACCTCAAGAAGAAGATCGACCCAAATCTGTCTCCAGAGAGAAACATTAACTTGCTCCACTGCCTGAATGAACTGAAGGACAGTTCCCTGTTGGAGGAGATTCAGCAGTACCTGAGAGCAGGAAGTCCTGACACTGATGACCTGTCTCCTGCTCAGTGGTCAGCTCTGGTCTTTATATTACTGTCATCAGAGGAAGATCTGGACACATTTGACCTTAAGAAATACTCTGATTCAGAGGAAGGAGTTACGATGCTGCTTCCAGTGCTCAAAGCCTCCAGAAAAGCTCTGTACGTACCCCACAGACATGCATTACTTAGATTCAATGGGGGAAAAAATCAATGTATATTTAAATGTATAATTCTTTTCAGATTAACTGCTCGTAACCTCTCTATGGGCAACTGTAAGCTTCTGGGCTCGGTTCTCAGCTCCGAGTCCTCGGCTCTGCGAGAGCTGGACCTGAGCGACAACAACCTGGAGCAGCCAAAAATGGAGCTGTTGGCCGCTGGACTGGAGAGTCCATGCTGCAATCTGCAAAGTCTCAGGTCAGGATCCCTCAACTGCTTATTTCCGTTTGATTGATTAGTCATTTTCTTAGGCCCATGAAGATCTTCCTGCAAGCCAATTTGATACAAGCTTCATGCTGTGATTTCAAAACTCTAAAATACCAAAGGTAGAGTCAAGTTCTGTAAATGAATCACCATAAATGTTAAATTTGCTAGTAAACAGTTGCCAAAACTGTTGGATGTACAGCAATTAAACAGTCCTAAAACAAGAAAGGAGGGTGCAAAGTACCTACAGGAATGAGGAGAAACTGGTGATGTCCACTGGAGGTTAGGGTTGGAGAAATCAAAATCCCTATCAATGAAAAGGTAGGAGATTCGTGGAAATGATTTTCATTTTAAGCTCCCAGAAATGCAGGTTCTGGGCCTTAAATGGATAAAAATGAAATCAATCTGAATCTTAGTTGTTTCATGTCAAATCCATTGTGGCGCTAACAACGTATAAACATGGTGCTTATCCAAGGACCTCTGGACTGCTGGACTCATTCTAACTGGTAAGGAATGATGCAATGAAGATTGTGCAGGAAGAGGTGATGCACCTCCTCCCCTCTTCTCTTTGCAGGTTATCAAGCTGCGTGATCACGGAGGACAGTTGTGCTTGTCTGGCCTTGGCACTGCAAACCAACCCCTCCCACTTAAAAGAGCTGGACCTAAGCTACAATCCTCTTGGAGATGGTGGAGTAATGGTGCTGTCCGCTGCGTTGAAGGATCCACACTGTATGCTTCATAAACTCAGGTGACGCTTAAATGAGCATCTGTTGCAAAACTGCAGCCGTATCAATGTCACCAAATTACCAGTGTCAATAATGCACAGTCATGAACTCTGGTTCCTGCCTCTACAGGTTGAGCGGCTGTAACTTGTCAGAGGGAAGCTGCAGAGATCTCGCTTTAGTTCTTAGCACCGAGACCTCGAGTATAAAAGATCTGGATCTGAGTGACAACAACATCCAGGATTCAGGACTAATGTTACTGTCAGATGGATTAAACAGTCCACACTGTCAAGTGGAAGTAGTCCGGTCAGTATTCTCAATAAATATCAAATTAAACACAATAACATTTTATATTGTTAAATATACAAAACTGATTAAGTGCTTATATCCATAACTGGTAATAGCACAGCAGTATTATCACCGAATGGTGTCACTGTTTATTTCTTTATGTCTTATCACACTGTCCTCTCGGTCAACGTGTCTCCAGACTTAGTGGCTGTGACCTCTCACCGAAAAGCTGTGAAGTTCTGGCATCAGCACTCAACTTCCGGGCCTTGAGTCTGAGAGAACTGGAGCTAAATAACAACAACCTGGGGGATTCTGGAGTGGAGCTGCTGTCCGCCGCACTGAAAGCTCCCCAGTGCTCTCTGCAGACGCTCAGGTCAGTGTTGAGGTGTGCGAGGTGTAATCCCCAAACTAGGATTTCCTAATTATAGTTCTCATTAGTGAACTCAAGGTCAACCTTTATAGTGATAATGATAGCGCGTTGCTTGTCATCTTGTGTGTTTGAAGGCTGTCGGGCTGCCTGGTCACAGACGTGGGCTGTGCTTCTCTGGCCTCTGCTCTGAACGGCAGCTGTCTGAGGGAGCTGGACCTGAGCTATAACCATCCAGGAGGTGCAACATGGAATCAGTTGTTCCCTTTCCTTGCACAAGATGATCTCAGGTAGGAACATGCAAGGCTTTAAGAGAGAAGAAACGCATTTTTAAATCAATGGAAACGTACATATCAGCGCAGATAACATGTAGGATTCCCAATAAATAATAAAGACTGCTTATTATAATAAGTAATTGTCTTTTAAAAGTGTACTTTGTCACCTATCAAGTAGTTTTCTTTGTTCATGTTTCTTAAAATAATATATATTTTTAGCCTTGGGGAATTCCACATCACTTATCAACCTGCTGACAAAGTGAACTGTTCTTCTAGGTTGGAGCCTGGTGGAGCAAGATATTTGAGAGCCGGTCTGACAAAGTGTAAGCTTGTTTCCAAAGTTAACACTTTAAAATCTGTCTCTTCTGCGCCATCAACAGAAGCTTTATGTACTGTTCTCTCCATTAGATGCCTGCGAACTTGTGCTGGACACAAACACCATCAACAGAAAACTGAAGCTGTCTGACCACAACAGGAAGGTGACCTTCGTGGCCGAGGGGCAGCCGTATATAGAACACCCAGACAGGTTTGACAACTGGTCTCAGCTCATGTGCAAAAACGGTCTGACCGGACGTTGTTACTGGGAAGTGGACTGGAGGGGCGATGTTGATATCTCAGTGAGTTACAGAGGAATCTGCAGGAAAGGGAACAATGCCGACTGTGTGTTTGGGGTGAACAGTTGTTCTTGGAGCCTTTTCTGCTCTGAGATCAAAGGGTTCTCCGTCTGTCACAAAAGAAACAGAACATTGATCCCACACTCATCTCCTGCCTCCAATAGAGTCGCGGTGTATTTGGACTTCGCTGCCGGCTCGCTGTCTTTTTACACGGTCGCCTCTGGCACGATGAACCACCTCCACACCTTTAACACCACTTTCACCGAAGCCCTCTTCCCCGGGTTTGGGCTGTGGTCCGACAAGTCTGGTTCCACTGTGTCTCTGTGCTCTCTGAAGAAGGCAGAACTTGGTGGCAGCAGTGACGCACAAAGATAAAGATGTTCAATTGGGAAAATAGTCAGCTATTGAAACTCCAGTCGAACAAAAGCTTAAAGTATTTATCTGATACAAAAGTACTTAAATATCAATAAGTTTACGGTAAATTTCAACATCTATTACCTCTATGCTGTCTACTGTCTAGACCAGGGGTCACCAACCTTTTTGAAACCAAGAGCTACGTCATGGGTACCGAGTCATGTGAAGGGCTACCGCTTGACACACTCCTCTAAAATAACAAATTGTGTCTGTGTGTGTGTGTGTGTGTGTGTGTGTGTGTGTGTGTGTATCAATAACTTAAAGTGGGCAACAGAAAAGATCAATATTCAACACTTTATTATTATTAATCTCAGCAATTGTTCAGATGATCACTTCTACATTTTCACCAGACCCTTTCAACCATAAGAAACTAAACCATTTTAACAATTCATAAACTATGTTGAACCATGTTTTAAAAAGTTATGCAACATTTAAAAAAATTAACTTTCATATTGAATAAATCTTAACTGAACAAATCTACTGCAATTCTGCTCAAAATCTGTTACATTTTATAAACACACTTTTTAGCTCATGGGCCTTCTCTGACTGTAGAATGCTTCCCGGTGGGTAGTTAGCATTAGCATTGTAGCTTTCATGACGCGTAGTGAAGCATCGCTCCACATTGTGCTGCTTCGCCGTCATCACAGTCGCCCCACAGATGCAACATACACACCTTCCTTTCACAGTAGTAAAAAATGACTCTTCCTCCCATTCACTTTGAAAATGATAAATTTACTGTCGTCTTTTTGCCATGTTTTTGGGGTAGAAAATTGCACTCCACTCACCATCTTCACTTCCCGCTAGTTTATTGTCCACAAGCGCAAAGGTTCTTTAATGCGCACAATATTGACCTTTGAACTAGGTCAGAGTTCACCTTCACTTTATTTATATTTTTATTTATTTTTAAAACATTGTCATTTTAAAATCTATGTAAATGCAGGTGTGATTTAAAAAAAATAGCGGTAGAAAAATTTTTTCTTAGACGCACCTCACTTGCGAGTTTTGCTATTTTTAGAACAGGCTTGTGGGCGACTCATGTGGTCATTGCGGGCGACTTGGTGCCTACGGGCACTGTGTTGGTGACCCCTGGTCGAGACTGTTTGTTTGGCTACATATATAAGACAATACACAGTAAGTTAATAGTGTCAAGATCTACATTATAAAATTGAATTTCACAGATCCTGTCTCTCACTCTTTTTGTGTCCTCATAGATGTCATGTGCTTTATCATCGCTGTCACTACCAATACGATTAGTATAAATGCTGACATGTTGCTGAAGTTAAGGATGTTCTCTGTATATGTGGCACCTACTGTACATCTGTCTGTTCCAGGAGAAGGTTCCTCATCTTTTCAAGCATGTATATTATGTTCAAACAAATGTAACTGGCACTATTTGTGTGTTCTTATTTATGATCTGTCTCTCACATTTGTTTGTCTTTATTTGCACTTGCATGTTTAAAATAAGGGAATAGTGATTAGTGTTTAAGTGATCCCGGTCATTTAGGATTTTACTCCAAACATGTTTCTTCCTCGAAGACGATGGTTCCCCGCCCTCCTTCCAGTTTTTAACAATGCAGCTCTTGACCCAACTTAAATAGTTTTTGCAATCTCCTTAAATGATTCTCAGCTTGATGCAGCCAAAGATTTGATCCTGCTGAAACATACGAACATCGTTTCCATGACAACAACTGAGAAGTGACGCATGGCATCAGTTGGGGTTAAACAATTTGTTGCCAGCTGAAATAGAGCTGCAGGAATTATCCATGAGGAGGCTCTTACCTATTTGCAAAGGTGGCCAGGCCACTTTTTTTTTCATGCCAGGTGGTGCATTAATTATTTGTAGGAAAAAGCTACAGAAGGAGTAATTTATTCAATTAACTTTATTATTTGTTTCTACTACTGGCTGCTTTCTGGAAACCTTTCAGAGAATTTCACATCAGAACAAAAACACTTGGACATTCATACCAACAGTGTGAATGCTGCAGCCACACTTTTTTTTGTCTCCTCATGCCTCCACAACACCGGGATGGACAAGTGTCAGCATTTCATACTGTATGTTGTTGGATCCAATTTGATATGTGTTATTTGAAATGGTCACTTCCCGTTTTGTCATGTTGCATAAACTGACAAGACGACAACAACACTATCAAATTAGAAAATGTCAAGTCTTGTTGAAGTTGTTCTGAATGTATTTATTTATATTTTGTTGTATTTATTTTTCAGTATTACACACATATGCTTATCAGCACTTTAGTAATCATGACTTTTCATGTCTTCTATCTTTATTCCTTTTATGTTAACATTTACAATTAAAGTCATTTGTCATGCTTAATCACAACTACACATCTATTTATTGGATATGGGATTATAAGTACTTTTAGGGGGTCAATGTGAAATTGATGAGATTTCAATAGTTGAAGTCGGCGGCTTCGATGGCATTTTCGACATCGACCAATTTTTTGTAGGAGAGTGCAGCTTGGGTCCAATCATCCATTTTACTCTTAATCACTTCCAGTTTCTTCTTCATCTCTGTCTTGCTCTCCCCCAGTTTGCTGATCAGGAAATCCAGGCAGACCACAGTGGACAGTGACGGGACATTCAGAGCGATTTTTTCCAGCGCCTCCACATGCTGGAGGGATTCATTCAACATCTTGTCCTTGTCCATTTCCAGTACTTTTACTTTCTTCTCCAGTATTTCCAGAAGGCTCAGTTTGCTCTCACTTTCTGCCTTGTTGGCTTCATATTTCTCTTTCATGTCCTGTAGGGTCATTTTGACCTTTTCTGTCTTGTTCACATAGATCCAGTTTTCTTTTACGTGGACTGAGACGGGGCACATCCTGGTACAGGAGGTGCAGTGGCCACGTTTCATCACTTCACAGTGTTTGGGATACCAGGCTATGGTGCATCCAGGCTGGTGACAGTTCTCCTCACAGACGGTGCAGCAGGTGGCCCCTTCATAGAACAGCAGCCCCCACAGGCCGCTATCGACGCTCTTCTTTTCTTTGTACACCTTCTCTACCTCAACCGTGAAGTTCTCGTTCTTCTTCATCTCCTGCTCATAATTTGCAAGAGCCTCCCGAGTCTTATGAATTTCGCTCTGCTTCATCTCAAGAAAGGTGATTCTCTCTTTTAGGTTTTTTATGCAGGCCTCCAGTCGGATTCGCTCGTTGAGGACGGCGGTAGTTATCTTCAGCTTTTGGGGTTCAATTCCAGCCAGAAATCTTGTGAACCCAATCAACCCCTTCAGCGATGTGTTGTCAGCATTTTTAAGCATTTCAAAGTTTTCCGACCTGTCTTCCTTCTGGTAGTTATTAAACAAGAAGTGAATGATTTGCTTCTTTTCGTCTTTAGCACACTTGATTTTTGCATCCTCCAGAGCGTTCAGGACATTCTTTGGCGTTATTCCATCCGAGTGTGTGATCAGGGCAATGAAGTTGTTCTTGACATCTTTCCCAAACAGAGACACCACTGAATCAAAGATGTACAGCAGCCGGTCGCTCAGTCGATTCTCGCTGCCTTTCAGCACCAGGCCCACTGCACTGAGCTCATGAATTCCATCCTCCGAGCGAAACCAGTCATACAGTCTTTGTCTGATGATGGCATCTCTTTTGACCCTTCTGGTGTCTCCGTACCCAGGAGTATCGATGATGGTCAGAGAGTAAGGAAGAACTCTACCTTCAAAACCAAAGATCTCGTACACAATCACGTCTGACGTCTGGCTCTCGGACTGACTGACTGTCTGCTTTTCCTCTACAATCTCAAACCAGACGTCGTCCTCCCACCTCACCCCGATGGCGTAGTTGACGAGGGCATTGATCAGAGTGGATTTTCCTGTTCCCGTCTCACCCAAAAGCAGGATGGTTTTGTTTTTTGTATTTGCATCCTTTTCTCCGAGGGTCATTCGTTTTAGCGTTCCAATGTTCTTTGATTTTGGCTTCAGCTGGTAGACTTTTGGAGATCCACCACGGATCAGTTCTTTACAGGTAATGCTGTCAAATTTAGATGGGCTGTGGAAACGAGATGTTCATATACATATACACACACACACACACACATATATATATATATATATATATATATATATATATATATATATATATATATATATATATATATATATATATGAGAGAGAGAGAGAGATAGTTTTTAAAAAACATAAAAACAGTGATATTTTGATTAAAAACATAAATATCCTGTTACACAGTATTATAATTAGTATGGAGGATGATTAATGAACTATTCATCAAGAATTTGCATACTGTTACACAACAGTACAAAAGTACCACCCTAAACAATTAAAGTAGAACTGTTACTTCTTACTTTATACGATGCGTTACTCACCTCTCCATGGCAACATGTCCCTGGTGAGTGACTGTTGAGATGCTGATTACTTCTGTAGATGTGAGAAAAACACAGTCATCACCCGTGTGCCAGCCAGTGTGTTATATGAGTGTAGAGGAGCTGAGTAGAATTACAGTCCAATGTTTATGTGCAATGTTACAATGCAAGCAATAATTTAAAGACTGTTACACACAACATCCATTTATCTCTTGTTATTCCTAATCAGGAGTACGCTTGTAAAATAAATTTATACGAAATGAATTGTGGAGAATGAAAAATGTGGGTAAATGCTTGAATATAAATATCTACATTTCTGCTAATTCTGTATGATAATGTATTTATTTTTAATATACTAATTAAATGAATGTACATTTGTGTTCAGCTCCTCTATTATATTTATCTGGGCTAACTGATCCAATGCTGGGTTGGTAAATAAATTTGTTCCTTTTTGAAAAAAATCAGAGACGTATTGAAAGCTTTTTTGGGGGAGGGCTTCCCCCCAAAATCAAAACACCAACCGGAAGTTAACAGTGATTTTATTTCGAAAATCATGACGTCACCTGACAGACTGTCACGCGCAAATTAATTAATCGTGCACAGAAAAATAGACAATTCAAATTTAAACTGTTAAACTTGGTCTTTGTTTTTGCAGTAATATTACAAATGTTCACACTGTGACAAAAACGGAAAAATATTACCTTTTATTCAATAAGGTTTTCGTTTTCTTTTTTAAACTGATCTGGAAGCGAGAACATCTAACGGGTGATTAAAATATTAAAGAAAATTAGCCTCACAGCCCCGATTTTGTCAAGTCACAGTCGTGCCATTAATTTGCATCTATTTTAAATGTAATTCTGCAGCTTTCAATCGTCTTCAGTAAATACCAGAAACACGCTTGTAACCTCGTATTTGAAGTTTAACTGTACTTACAACGCTGGAGAGTTGTGCAGAAATGTGATGGTGGAGATGTAACGATGTGAATTTATACTATAAAGAGGGAGGGGTGGAGGGGGGTCACATGGTTTCATGGAAATGATGGGAAGAGTCAGGGCAGTGCCCATCGCATGCTGTCTCCTTTCACTTTTGAATTTAAGGGTTCTTTTTCCATCTGCAATATCTAAACGCTCAGCCAGTCAAAGGAGAAATAACCCCACATTTTAAACAGAATGTTAAAAATGAAGACAAGTGATCATCAGTTTATCTGCTGTTTATGAAGATTCTTGAAAAACCCTCCATCTTTGTTATACCGTGTGTGTGTGTTGCATGTTACTTTTTTCAAAGCTTCAGCAATAACAAAAATAAACAATAAATGATTCCTTTTTTTATTGCAAATTGTAATTGTTTTTACTTCATATGGCTGATGACAAGGTCAAGTGTGTTGAATGATATTTTATTGATGTAACACTGAGTAAAACATAGATACATCAGCTTTTTATTAAAGAGAACAATGAGGAGAACAATTCATTACATCTACTGGAGGTCTGCAAAACTGGTCCGCAATGTGCCAAGATCATAAAGGACAATAAATATTCTGATATCAAGGACATAAAATCAATACTTGGTTCCTGCAATGATCAATAGCAGACTTGGATTCTTCTGGAATTGAGGGAGGGAAAACAATCAAGATACACACACAGCCACTAACCCACATAATACAAAATAAGATATACAGGATATTTACAGTGTACATATCCAAGGTCAGCATTTTCCTGTGAAACTGAAGTTAACACAAATGCTAATTCCCACTCAAACATCTAATATTTCCCAAGGCACGCCAGTGTTTTATCCCATTCCAGAGGAACCAGCTTGTCAGTGTGAACAAACCAAACAGGCCGTTCAAGACTGAAGAGGCGTGTACTGGCTTACCTGCTGCACCTACTCGAAGAAGTGCTGCTTCTGTTGTTCTGGGATTGCTGTTTTATGTAAATGCTTCAACTACGTATAGAAACACTGTACAATCTGCATCCCCAACAGGAAGTTATTACCTGTAGGCCTTTTTTTTCATACCACCACCCTCTGAAGGCATACAGTACATTTATATTTAAAATAATAATGCTCCCATTCACAGTTTTGGTACTAAAGTTAAGCCTTAGCTATTGATAAACATGAAAAAAAACAGATGTTAGTAATGAAATTGCTTATATAGACTTGGGTGTGTGGTCTTTCAAAGGGTTAACTGACATTAAGTTAAAATGAAGAAATTAGCAGTAGCTAAAACCAAAATAATGTCAATTTTGACCATCATTGTACCAATTCCTTCATAACTTTTTCCAGTTTTCATCAATAGTACAACAAAACAAAGACAATTACTTCTTTTATCCTTTGATTTACAGGATTCTTTTCTTTCTGTTCAGCGAGAAGCCACTGCAGATTTTTATTGAAATTGTAAAAATCAATTGTCAATAAAATGTGGTAACAATGTCCTGAATGTAATGTATTTGTGGAGATCAATGCTGACATAAAGAAAACCAGGAACAATGCAAACCTCAGAATATATCAGAAGGACTGCCATTTTTAGCTCAGTATAACATTAAACTACACCAGCTTCAGATGGTTTAGAACCCAAAAATCATCACATGTTTATACTAAGTTAAACATGTCGCTATAGTGCCTGAGGATAAGACAAATATAGCTTCGTAATTTCAATGTTACTGGCAGCTGGGATTGTCCTGCATCCAAGTCCTGTGCAAGGAATTTCAATGCTTAAAGAAACAGTCTGAATTCAGTGACTTTATGGTTCAAATTCATTGTTTATATGCTTCCATGGAGGATTGGGACGTCCTACCAGATATGGATCACACTGAAAATGCAACAAAACCTTCAAGTGACAGATCAGTAAATGTGACTGTTTCTCTAAAGAGAAACATAAATAAACCCACCATGTGGACGTGGAAAATAAAGAACACAATAAATAAACTATTTCCGTTAGCCTTCATTAAAGTGAAGGGCTGCAGAAGGACAAACGTGCTCAGACAGTTCGTAGGCGACTCCAGCCGACATGCAGCTAATATACATGGACACAGATCGAAGGGTTCCTTCATACCGAATAGTTTATGTAACCTTTATATTACTTTAAAAGTGCCTGTTTTCAGTTTAGTAATGAAATTACTAAGATACAGCATTGCAATGATACGCACATGCCCGGATTTTGTTTGTATTTTTTTATAAATTTACCGTGCATCCTCAGAGAGGAGGGAGCAGCCTATGGCACTAGGCTGGAGGTTGTGGGGGTACATTCGCTTCCTGGACAGTGACATTATGTGAGTGCTCCGGTTTATGGCTCCCTTTCACGTTCTCCCTCACCCATATCAGACGTCGTCGAATATTCGGCTGCGAGAGGAGGACATGGACAGATAGCGCCCGCCCGTATTTCTGGAGAGACAGAGAAAAGTCCACATGCACCACAAATCTCAGCTTCATGTATTAAGCGCCCTGGTGTCTCTGCTGTGGGAGCGCGGCTGCTTTACCTGCCAGACTCTGTTTCCAAGGGATTGTCTGTTAGCGAATCCCCGTTGAAGTCCAAGGGTTCGGCGTCCTGCAGCAGCTCAATGCAGTCCCTCTCTGTCCGGTTCCCCGACCGGGAGTATTTTGCTTCTGCAGGCAAGAGTGAAATGACATCACTTGTTAACAACGGATACTAAACTGAAAAGAGCAACACTGGTCTGGCCGGGACCTACGTCTGTTGTTGCCGGGGGCAACGGTGTCTGAATAACTGGTCTCCTTCAGTTCATGAACGCTCCTGTTCCTCGATGAGTACTCTTCTCTTTGGTTTCCATAGCGCTCCTTCCACTCCTGAAAGAACCCAACTCACATCGCTACAAAGAACTACAAATCTGGTAGTTTTCTACCAAAGGCTCTGATCGACTGGCTTTGTCTTTCTTTTCTGAAATAATCTAAATTTTAAAAAGCAGTGAAAGGTATTTCCCTGCTCCACCTCGGAAGGTTTTAAGTGATCAAAGGAAAATCTCTTTAAGATGTGTTTGTGTTCATTTTTCCTGTATACAGGTGGGTTTCCTTCACTGGCACTGGTTTGTCATGCAATTTCAAATGATCTGTTCTCTTTGACTCACCCTTCGTCTGTTCTCACCATCTTCAATCCTTTGTCGCTTCCTTTTCTCTGTGAAAGAATCCACTAAGTTTAGAAGGTTAATGGCTGTAATCCTACAAATTAGAGCTGAAACTGTTACGAAATGTTGCCTTGCCTCGCCTGATGAGCTCCTTGCCCTCATCGATCAGGTCAGAGGTCATTTCATTGTCGCCCATGAACTGCTGAAAGCCCAGAAGGTTCAGGCAACGGGTCCCGAAACTGTATAAAAAAGTTATTACAACCACATTAACAAGCAGTCTCGAGTGTTCTGGTGACAGCAAATCTACCTGTTTAACCACTTATCTCACCTGAAGTAGGTGGCGATGCAGAGGATTACTATCAACATGGGGTAGTAGATATAGAAGCCATTAGCGATGAAAGAAATAACATGCATTGAACCCATGATCTGAAAAAGAAAAGCAAGCTCAGCAGATGTTTGATGACAGCGGGGTGTATCTGTAGTTACTGTTGTGTGCAGTGATTACAGAGGTGTACGCAGTCTGCTCCTTCTGTTGATGGGAAATGGCAGAGTCCATGTGGATCAATCCCAGGAAGTTCAGGCAGAGCGGGGGTGTTAAACGGCAAAACAACCTGCAGAAAAAAGGGCATTTTATTCATTTGATCTGAATATCTTTTAGAAAAGTGCTTTAGAAATAAAATATATTGTAGTAATATTTTGAAGGGACAGCCTTTCTTCCACAATAACTCAAGTTTATCCATTGGTTAAAAGAATTAAACAGTATTTCTCTGAAACCAAGTTTTTCTATGACACCACATGAAAGCTGGATTTGGCTATGAATGCTAGATGATAATCTTAAATACTTTTCTTTCATTATTCCATGTTATTTAAAAAGAGAACTCCCAGACTCTCGGAGTCACATGTTCTGAAAGTGAGTGTTTGCTTACATGCCGCTGAACTGGAGGCTGTAAGCATCAGTCTGGTGATGGGAGGCAAAGTAGTAGTAGTTGAAAACCCGGATGCGGAAAACGGTCGAGTAAACGCACGTACACAGGAAGAAGATTGTGATAAAGCACGCCATCTGGTGGAGAAAAAGGTAACATACAGGTTAGGCCCATTGGCAGTGATTCCCAGTGACAGCACTTTGAAACTATTTCTGTCTCTATTATTGACAGAGCAATATATCATTTAAACTGTTTTTGTTACAGTCTCAGCTACAATATAGCCACATCATCACTCTGTTGATGAGACTCACCTCAATGTATAAATAATTGTAGTCTCTTTCAGCCAACTGGATGAAAACAGCAAATAATGAGAGGACGGGCCTGGTGCTGAAGAACGTGCACTCAGACCAGACCACGGCCACGCTGAACAGGGCCAGGATCACAGACAGCAGACGATAAAACCAGTGCTTCAGCAGACACTCCCAGTACCACTCTGTGAGTCCGTAAGAACGCACACCCAGAAACATGATTAAAAAATCTGAGATAAAGCCTTAAAAAACTGTAAAAAGTGACCCAAACTCACCCACAGTTGGCGTGTAAATGTAGCGGGTGAACCAACCATCTGGCTCAGCGGATGGGAAGCTGTGAACAAACTGGTGGGTTAAACTGGTTTCATTTTTAGCCACGTCTTCCAGGTGGATGGCCTGCTGCAGGAGCATCTGCCACTGAACACGAGTCCTGTTGTGTCTCTGAACCGCATAGATCACCTTTGCGAATAAACACACACACCCATGGAACATAAATCAGAGTGCACTGCAAGGCTCAATTTCGAGACCATTGCGGTCTAAGTGCAATAAATGTTATTCCCCCAAAACCCACATCGACCTCACCTGTTTGTGAAGCTTTGCTAGGCTCTTCTCACTGGGATAGGTGTTTTGTTTGTCATCAAAGTCCTCATAGTCGTCCATGTTCCTTCCCATCTTCTCTTGGTATTCCACAGGGCACTGATGGGACATTGGACAATCTGACTGAACTATGAATTCTAACAAAGCTCTTAATGGTTGATTTGAATCCCACTTACTTTTCTTAGTATTGTATCAACATACTTCCTCAACGGGTGGTTGTATTTGATGGATTCACTAATTTTTCTCACCTCCTGCAGCGACACAAGCGAGTGCAAGGCAAAAACAGTGAAGCCAGACATCAAATCACTTTGCAAGCCTTTCATTGTCCCTTGCCCACCTCCATGACGTCCTCCAGGTTCTCCTCTGCGTCGGCCTTCTCCGTCATCAGTTTGGACGCCTTGAAGTAGGTCTTGATGAGCAAGTGTCCGTGCCGCGAGGCGTTCCAGTACGAACGAGGGATCTCCACCAAGCCATAACCCAGCAGCAGCACCAGAAGGAACAGGCCCCAGGTGTTGGCTGCTGTGATCCCAATGGTCTGGAGCTCATACCTGAATCAGGCAGGACGGATACGACACTGATGCTGTGAACAAATACCGACCTAATCTTTATGTTCAAATGGCCTTCTTTTCCACATGTGCAGCACATCATTTACAGAACCTGCAAAGACCCCCATTTCTATCGTGTGGATGTTCTTTGTTCTTTTAATTGTACAACAAAGTACACTCACCAAGTCAAATGCCACTCCGGGTGCACGGCCACATAAATGAGCAAAGAGCCAAAGATGAGCAGGTAGGTCCCATAATAAATAGCATTTTCTATTAGCGCTGTTTTAATCTTCCCAGTGATGGAGAACCCTCCAGATCGAGCATATGACTGCATAAAGGGCAACAGGAGCCTGAAAAATGTCATATTAGAAACCTCAGCGTGGTTCCCAAGTCCAACAATGCACATTTGCGTAGATTCATGAGTACCATGTGAGACACTGGGACGTCCAGTACACCACCCTCCAGAACACAGGCATGATGCCATCGGGGATGTAGCTCCATGGCTTGTAGCAGGGTGTGGGTACACTGTAATTGAGAAGGATTGCATGTCACATGATGACATGGCCACCATACCATACATGAAATGGTCTGTTTGTTCCGGGGCAATATTTAGTTAGTCGCTATAGCAGCATTAAGAGGTGAACAGGGACTGTTGTCTGACATGTGACCCACAGGGGGCGCTCTTTCACCGTCTTAGGAAAGAGCAGTGAACTACAGTAGCTGCTGCTGTTCCGGGGTCAGTTCATGTCAGGCGTCGTGCTGCATGTCACGTTTGATATACTTAAACTCTCCTTCCAATTCACTCTAAGCTGTTTTACAGAAGAAGCTTGAAATAAGAAACACCTGTTCTTCTGGAACAACAATTTTACTGACAGCATTTACTTCATCTCCCAGTATTGATCTTTAATGATATTTCATCATTTTCTTATCTAAGCAAATACAAACATGATTAAAGGCTCATTCGATTAGATGGACATCATTGGGGGTTAAAACTGAGCTGTGAACTCATTTCTGGTGGATTTTGCTCACACGCACTGATGACTGTTCAAAGCAGCAGCACTGCAGAATTCAGTAAATGTGATCCTCTAATCATTGCCTGATGTTGTTTGTCACAAAGCTTAACCTTCTTCTTGAGATTAAGAAAAATCTCTCCAATTAACGCAACAAAAAAAAAACCCGATCTAATACAGATAAAAAATCTGATAAAATCTCTACACCGTCATATAGGAAGTACATGTTTTCTCTAACCTTTTAGTAGGTGTAGCATTTGATGTTGTGTGGTTGGTTGGTAACGGGGTAAGCGTGGAGACAGACTCCTGCTCCTGGTCTATCTTGCACTGCTTGTAGATGGTCTGTGTAGACACAATAAAGACACACGTTGCATCTCTCAACTCAAATGAGCAGATTTCTGATAACTCGAATGGGAACCGACCGTGCTGACGTCCAGAGGTAAAATAAAGACGATGAGGAAGCACAAATACCAGGCCAGCAGCGTGCCAAATAGCACCATGCGCTGCTGCTTCTTAAAGTCTCCATATCGGTGCAGCAGGAACAGAGCCAAGAAGAACACCACCACGATCTCAATACCCAGAGCCGCCCCACTCATCTCCGAAACCTGCAAAAGACAACAATCCAGTTTGTTACGTGGAACGCTCGTGTGGGGCGTTCATGAAATGTAGCGCTCACCCAACATCATCAGGGGGTATGTAAGGGCGTTAAACCATATCCATGTCTCGTTCGATAAAACTGAACAATCTAAATGAGAACGATTTTCTAGAGATTTTTAGACTAATTCCTCCATATTAGGGCTGGTAGTAAAATGATACAGCATTACTCTTTTCATAAATCCTTGGTTTGCTGGAATCATGGATTTTCCAGAAGCTAAGAATACCAGTACCAATTATGAGGAAAAAACAAATTTAGATAATAAATAACGGTGTGGTTCAAAGGCAAATTAAAATGCCACAGAGAGCATTGACTGCATTGGTGAGGATGAGTGAAGCTGACAGAAAAATGCCAACCCAATTAATCAAGAACCTTTATCTCAGCAAATCATTAAAGACGTGAAACAGAAGCATTCTGACCTGTAAAAACCCATGAAAGGGTCTTTTGTATTCCAGAAAGGACAGGCAACAGAGTGTCTACGGTCAGCAGAAGAATCCAGAACATGAATGAGGCAAAAGATCCAGCGACAATAAACTAATCAAAATGCTTTTTGCTTGAAATGAATTTGATCCATGGTATTTTAAGTTCAAACGTTGCCTGACTGCTTTCAAATATATTACTTTTCTGCATATTTTATGTCAATTTAATTTGATAATTCAAATGATGATTGGTATTTGTGTATCACATGCTAGTACAACAATTTAGTTTAGTTTGAGTTTCTATTTCTCATCTTTTATTCAAGAGTTAGCCTCAGTGAAAGGATCACTGGTTGAGACAGCACATTATAGACTATAATTCCGATTAGAGAGATCGGAGTTAGTTGTCTTCTTTAAATGGAGGTTGTTCAACTTAAAAACAAGCAGTTAACTCATTCCAAGGTAAAGCAAGGTGACGTAACACAGTAACGCGTTATGATCAAAGCCAGCACCCCCCTGGCTCACCACCTTTGATCTCTGGAAGGTCCCATCGGAATGATCAAAATTTAATTAGATCTTCCTTGGCCCATTATGCACATTCCATGAATATTTCTTTAAAATCCGTTCACTTTTGCTAACGGAAAAACAAACCCTGAATTACTGTATTGCGTGATCAAGCCGAGCAAATATAGTGAGATCAATAAGTGCTGTCAAACGTGTCCGTGGATACAAGAAACAAGAGATCGGTAGACTAGTAAAAATCATTAGTGCATTAGGCTTTACAGTCAAAATGTCACCAATATTTTGTTGCAGAGGGTAGAGATTTAGGGTAGAGATCAGCAGCCTGCGATCAGATAACGAGCAAGGCAACGTCAGCTAGCGAGTTAGCATAACATGACAGCTAGCAACAGAACACGGGAAACGCCACTGTTATGAGGGCTCTTACCGTTTTTCGTCGGCTTTTCAAGCATTCAAATCGATACCACGGCGCTCAGTATTTTCTATAGACGACCAAAAATGATATTCTCTTTGCTCACAGTAAAAAGAATCAATTTAATCAGTCACATCCTTGTTTCCTGACAGACCATAAAGATGACGTCTGAACTAGGGGGTCTGCGCATGCGCAGTGACCATGAAGTCCGATCTGAAATTAGGCTCTTTATTTTTTTAAATAAATAAATAATTACCTGACAAACTGAATATTCTCATCATGATGACGATGATGATCATGATGATAACTTTGATGAACTGATCTTCACTGAGGTCTAAAACGCCTGCGTTGAAATGCCTTTATATCCTAGCTCCTTGGTTATGTATCCCTGATTGGGAATAGCATGTTGACATAAAAATCATGACTACATTATAATGGCACTCTGTCCATTGGCTGATGGGCTGAATTTTGAAGGCACTTGGTCAATTGAGATCTACATTATTGTAAATTGTTTCATACAGAAGTAACAATTTAGGGATAGTATCTAATTTAAAAACTAAACTAAATGCAAAGTACACACACATGTTTGACTACAGTTTAAATTGTCCTGGTTATTTTCTGTTATTGTAATTGGCTCAGTGTTCACTATTCTTCATCAATTCATCTGAAAGTTCATTTTAAAGACTGTATCAACATTCTTTTAAGAAAGATACATTTTAGTTTGAAAATGCACTCATGCTAGGTATGATAATCCCACTGATAAAGGCGTAGCTCCAAATTTTGAAAGGCCAGCTCAACCAAGATTAACAGCTGCAATATTGCATAAAAACCTCATGATTAAAGTGTAACAAACACTTTACGAATAAAGGTGGATTGAACTGAACCTGTGAAAGTTGCGTTATCAGCGGTCACTCTGCTCTAATATTTTGATATACTGTACTTTTGATACATCCCCTTAATTGTGTAACTATAATATTTTAGAGATTCTTATGAAGAGGTTTAAACGCATAAATCAATAATCGGTTGTTATTTCATCATACACTGTAAAATGTTCTGTCACTGTCATTTAATATGGTTAAATAGTTGTCTGAGGTGGGGTTGTTGAGGCTGTTTTTCTGGTCCAAACTTGTGCAGTGGTGATTGTGTAATCATATTATTATATTAGCAAAAAGCATTTGGTGAATAAAGCCTTACTAGTTCATGAACCATTAACAGCACTCTAGAGGTTCTCATAGTTGCTGCCTGACTCGGAGATCAGGGAATTTAAATTAATTCCCATGAGATATTCAGTCATTCAAAATGAACTTTGTATGACATCACATAAAATAAAGCTGCAATTAAATGACTGTATGCTTTTCTTCAATATAATTAATAACTTTAATTTTCTATAACATCAACATTTAAAAAAAAATTGCAGTCAGGGTATTTAAACATGGTGTTGAACCTTTAATCATGGAATATATTTGAACTGTTGTGCCATATTTCTGGTCCAAGAACATAACCAACCCCCCTCCCCCCCAAATGTTTTTGTTTACTTTTTACTTTAAAAAAAAAATAAAAATTTAACTGTCAATCTCTGTCATCACCTGATATTCCAGAATGCACGAATGGAGGTAAACATGACAGCGTGTCACCACTTTGATCGACCTGCGATTAATGTTTGACCGCTGCTGCATTTATCAGCTCGCTTTCAGCCAGACAGGTGAAGAAAGAGTTTATTTTCAGGTCACACATCTGCACACGGTTTAGTCTGAGTCCTTATCAGACCTGTGACCAAACGTGGTCTTTCTCCTCTTGAACTTCAATCCGCTAGGTTTTGGCCCTGAGCAAATATTTACACCATCAGCAGCTAAAAAGATACATTGCATATTAATATACATAGCAGCCAAAATAAATATTCATGTAAAGATGCTTTTTATGGTGTCGGGAAAATTGATGCAAATTATGGCAACATATCAAAATAACTTAAGAGAGAGTAGAAATCAGAAATGATTTAATAAAAATCATTCCCTTTAACACACTGATGCATGCCTGGTTCATGGGGTCAAGTTTAAAGTCCCCCCTGTGTCAGTGACAGGGTAACAAAAATACATTGGCCTGTTGGCCCCGAATGGGTGTTTCAGTGAGGAAATCATCTGGCTGCAAATGAGAAATGCAGATCATTAATCATATTTACAAAAGTGTTTACAATAGTGTAGTAAATTACAATGCATGAAAGGGTTTTGGTTTAATGATTCAAATAGGATATATTTTAGGTGAGAATATTTATATCATTATTTTGAAAATGAAATAAAGAAAATTATTTTATATGGTGCCTAGAAATGTGCTTTATATACAAATAATTTAAAAAAAGGATGTGTCAAAATATATTTGTCTAGATTGATTCTGACAAACATACCAGACCAGAGATTATCTTGATTATGAGATAAATGATTGAGTCATTTCAGCTTCTCAGCAATTCAAATAAATATTTAAAGTAATTATTTTATCTTCTCTGACACATGTCAAAACCTAAAAGCAAAGAGATGAACCAGGCCTCCTGCAACTCAAAGTATTCCAGAGTGGCCACTTGAGTAAGTGGTAGCAGAAATAGGCATAGACAGTGGCGACAGATGTTTTCTCCGGCCTTCTCTCTCGGCTTGTTAATAGCCTGTGGAGAACCAGTTCTTAGCTTAGGGACATAACCACTTACAGAAGTATTTGCTAAGCGTAAAAAAAATGTTTTTTTTAACTTATTATCTGCATGCACATTTCGATTGTAACAAAGGTGTTGCCGTGTTCTACAGAACCGAAAATAAAGTCGACATTTTGTCCATCGGAACCTGGCAAAATAAAAACTTTCACGTTAACAAACTCTGACTCAACTTGAGCGGTGGTATTTTGTAACAATGTGCTTAAAAATCAAGTTCAAAAGCGCTTTGAGGGGATCAATACTGAAAACGTTTGTGACGTTAAATTCCTAGGGGTTGTGTTTGATGACAAATCTTGCTGAACATCTCAAATTAATGCCAAACTGTCAAATTATTTTCGTCATATCCAAAGCAAAACACTTTCTCAATTACTGGTCATTCCACTTCCTCTACTGCCCACTAATATGACAATATTTACTCTTTTGCAGAGGTTTATGGCAACAGCGGCATTAGTTCTTTACAGCCATTGCTTATTTGGCAGAAAAGATCCATCAGAACAATTCACAACGTTCAAATCAAAACTACTTTAGCTCCATCACGTTGTGCATCTTTAATCAGCAATATTCATATGTAAAGCAAGAAAAAATCTATTACCAAGCTGCATACAGAAAATGTTTCAGAAAAGTGGGGGAGGGTAGAGAAATCAATCCTGAAAGCACAAAACATTCTCACCACTAAGGAAAGGTTCTCTTCATCAGTTGCTGGGAGAAAACTCTGGAACAGTCTGCATACGGAGCTTAAACAATGTTCAAACATGAAGCTCTAGTATAAACAGCTTATTTTCACTAAAGACGGGGAGGAAAGAGTCTTGACCATTCTTTAGCTATCTGTTGTTGGAATTTGCTGCTGCTGTTGTTGCGATTGGTGCTGTTGCAGTTACTGTTTCTAGTGTCACTGTAGATGTCATTAGCCTTGTCGTCATTTCCTCCCCATTAAAAAATGTAGAAATCTTGCCAATGTTGTTGTTTCAGTTCTCTGTATATGTGGCATCTATCAGTCCATCACAGAGGGATCCCTCAGCTGTGGCTCTCCTTCAGGATGCTTCTTATTCCTTAAAAGGGTTTTTAAGTTTTTCCTGTCCTGGTCCGAGGGTCTAAGGACAGAGGGTGTCACAACTGTGCAGATTGTGTTACTACTGACATGGGTCAGATAGCAAGGGGGTAGGACCATATGCCCCTAACCTTTTTGACCGTGTAGATCGACTTTCTTTCTTGCTTTATTGCCTAGTTCTTAATTTTAGTTTATTGTGTTTGTTTACACTAGCATGTTCCCAATAAAAAGGTATTGAATCAAAAGTCATGCTTCAGTCACAATGCAGTCTTGGCTGTGTTTTTGTGTGTTGGGGCACAGGTTGTACTGTCAACTATTTTATGGACACCATCCTAGATCACAGCTATTTGCACACAGTCAGCTGTTTTCATCACTCCTGGTTCAATGTGAGGACAGACGGCCTCTGTGTTCAGAGGTGGAGCCCGTCTGCTGGTTCCTCCTCTGTTGCTCCACCTGTCTTCTTGCCTCTGGCCACTGAATTAGAAAAAAGTGACGGTCCCTGCCAGCTGCAGTTGTTGACAGTTGCAATTGAAGTAGCAGACGTGACATTTACAACTCATCAGATACCAAAAACTCTCCAAATGTCAGCCCCAACAAAGAAATAACAGCTCACTTCAGGTCTTTATTGTCCCAAAACAATTGTTTTTGCATCAAGTGATTAAAAATGTACTGAAGGACCAATCAGAAGAACCTAGTGATTGATTATGATTGATTGGAGGTCATTAGTTACACCCCTTTATATTGTGTCATCCTTTTAATAACAAACACTAAAGTGATTCAGATGTAGCTGCTGCTGTTGACCCGTCAGTCCGTTCTCCCTCGCGCATGTCAAAGTGTCCTTCAGAGCAATAACCAACTCCTAGCCGTCCCCAAAAGTGGAAGTTCTCTTTGTGAATGATAATCTATCCCAGTAAGCAGGTGGAGGCTGTACATGAATGGCTGAATGCAAACCTTCAACGTGGAAATGATTTTGTGCGGTCAAACTGACTGGACATTGTCCCTTTAGTCAGCAGCTTGGCTTCCTGTGAAGGGCATGTTTCAGGAGTAACTTTAGTCCTTTTGTGTCTCACAAAGGGAGAGATTTCAGGGCATGAGATTGTTTTATTGTGGTAATAACTCTCATTATTTGGGAATAAAGAAGGGGCTAAAAGGAAAGGTAAGAGAGGATGTGCGACATACTAAAAACTCCTAACTTAGCTTAACGTTGAAAGAATTATTTGATTACATGCCAAATTTAACAATGATTAGATAAAGTCATAATTTTTCAGGAAATGCATATGATAACAAATAACAAAATAACAGCCCTGTTTTATTCACAATCAAAAAAGATTTAGGGGGATTAAATAAAAAAATCAATTAATCAAGCAAAACTAAGTTTAATTTTTTACCTTATCTAAAATCCAGACCAAAAGCAACTATTTCCCAGTAAAATAAAAAATAAAAAGTCACATTCAGACACAGAAAATGATGCATAACCAGTTTTAAGGTAGAAGACAAAACTAAAATACTATTATAGCGCCCCCATAGTCCTATAGATGTCATTACAATTATCAAAGATCTTTGGGGTCTGAATAAGCTTCTGCAGCTTTAGAAACCTAATGACATAAGGAAATTAAAACAAAACACCAGATTGCGATGCAACATTAAGCATTTTCAGTAAGCCCAACAATCATTTTATGAAACCATAAATGCCCAATCATGTGTCTAAAACATTAAGCAGCACATTAGAAAATGTATTCATCTCAGAATAAAGGCTGTGGACTAATTTCTGCTAAATTCCGATAACAACGAAATTAGAGATGAAGTGAAAGAGCTTTTAAAATCACATGCATGAATAAAATCAGTATTTAAAGTAATTTACCCCTCAGTAGTCCTCCATTTCCAAAAGTAGAATAGTACGTGTTTCAACACAAACTTTATCAACAGCCCCCAACACACACACACGCACACACACGCACACCCCTCACAGGCACACACACGCACGCACCACCCTTTGTATAGGTGGCCTAAAGAAGGACTTTATTTTATCTGGGAAGACTATGGACTACCATTCCGGGACTGGCCGATCACTCCATCTTCGCGCTCTCTGATTGGCTGCTCGCGAGTGTTCACGTGAATCGCGTGTGGGCTCTGAAGATACCATTGAAAGTGTTCGCGAGCGCGGATCATTCCATTCGGAGAGCACGGAGGGGCAGGTCCAGGTGCCCGGGACTGGACGGCGGAGGACATGCAGACACATTGTCCTGCTACTCTGACCCGCAGAACCAGTACCACTCCGGCCTGAGGCGAAAGAACAAGCCGACAAATGGTTGTCAGCAACTGTTCCAGGTAAGAACAATTACTTTCGTCGGGGATGGTGGTAATGTCGGCGTAGAATCACTCACAATGCAGCTGTGCGGAACTTAGTTTCTCGAAGGAAGAGGCGAAAAGCTTCCACCGAGCAACATGTTGGAACTGCGATAAACTGCGGATACTTTAAATCCGGTTTGCCGCGATTCAAAAAAAGCGTGTTTGCTGCCTTTGTGGTCCGAATGAAGCTACGAAAGTCGCAGGGCTACCCTTCGGCGTAGCGGAAGAGACCGAGATTAAAAGACAAAGAAGTGGATCGGGAACCACTCCGACACAAAAATGTGTCTTTTGAAAAATCCGTGAAGTAAAGCAGCACGATGGTCCATATTGAAATTACCTGGAGGTTTGCACTGTTTAAAAAAATCCATATTATACTCGCGCTAAGCCTCCGAACAGTTGTCGATCGGCATTCGCAAAGGTGGGTGTCAACTGTGCGTGGTGTGATGAGTGTATCATGTTGCTTAATAAAAGGTCACATAAGTGTTAACCGTATCCAAAAGTAGCAGATGGATCAATAATGCTTTCGCTATTTCTCGGCAAGATGGAGAAATGTTAGAAAAGACGGTGTCAATTTGAGCAGGATGTTGTGACAGCTGGCGGAGACTGTTGCCACAGAAATAAGAAAACAACAAAAAGCGCCACACCAGAATGCGAAATAAAACTTGTGTAAACTTAACCCGGCCCGGTGTGCTCTTTAGCAAATATTTAATGATAGCCCGAGTAGGAAAACGACACCCACATTTAAGGGATTTGGGGGAGGTTATTTTTAGCCCTTGTGCATCGATGGAATTTTGGAAATAAAGTCGTTGTAAATAATCGGAGAAAAGGATCACACCAAACCATTGTTTCAGGCCGATAGTCGGCAGCCATTTCCAGTCTAAACTGGTCACTAAACAAACCAAAATGTCACATGCTGGACATGCTTGTGTGTCTGAAAGCTGCAGGGAGAAAAGAGGGTCTGTGTTTCCTAAAAAGTCATTTGCCTTCAGCCTCACAATGAAGACGTGATTTCTCTTTTTAAATCACAGAAGGAAAATGAACTGGCTCATAATACAAACTGTAGATCTTGCATTGGGCTCAACCCCTCTAAACATGTTTTCTCTTCCTTTTCAGTGTACAGAAGACATTTCCTACCAAGATCAGAATGCCGATTGACATGGCCCTGCCTCTGTACCTCTCCAACGAGGATTTCGTCTACAGGGCTCCAAAAACATACAAGCCTGCTCCGAACTCCTGCCTCAGGTTTCAGCACCCCCACCACGTCGATCACAGCGATGGAGCGTCCCGCAGAACCGGCTCCAAAAAGGCAACCAAGCAGGTGACGTTTGCTGACCACAGGGGCCTGCCCCTGACCAAAGTGAAGGTGTTCTCGGCTTTCACCGATCCCATCGACATCCCTCTGAACATCCAGGAGATGTTCAGCTCCGTGCTCTCTCTGAAGACCGAGGAGGATCAGCTGCTGCTGGACTTTCCTCAGCCCTCCTCAGACTACCTGCGTTTCCGTCAGAGCCTGGAGACTAACTTGGTCTGCCTGGAGCACTGCGTGTTGAAAGAGAAGGCTTTAGCCGGGACCATTAAAGTCAAAAATGTGTCTTTTGAAAAAGCCGTGAAGCTGCGGGTGACGTTTGACTCCTGGAAGAGCCACACGGACATAGACTGTGTTTACATAAAGGACACGTACCCCAACGCTCACAGTGACACCTTTTCCTTCCACGTATCCTTGCCAGATGAGCTAAAGTCTCACGAACGAGTCGAGTTCGCCATCTGTTACGTAGTTGAAGGAACCCAGTATTGGGACAGTAACCACGGGGACAACTACAGGATAGTGAGGTCCTCGGTGAAAATGAGCCAACAGATTGCCTGCAGCCGCCGCACTGATACAATTGACATTCATCTGGATCGCTACGGCAGCCCCACCTGTTCACACGGGCTGTTCCCCGATTGGCCCAGTTATGCAGGTTACGAGAACATCGGACCGTACTACTGAACTGAAAGCGAACTGTTTTGATGGTCGCCATTTTAAAGCTTATCTCTTTGGACGTTACAGGGCTGCTGGGGGAGGGGGATCCTCACTTTGTCTGTCTCTAAATGCTGTGACTGATTTTTTTTTTTTTTTTTTTGTGTGTATTATTGATTCCTTTTTGATTATTTCCCCTGAACCAAAGTATTATTTTTAAAATTACGTCGTAGAATAATGAAAATGGGTTGCTCGGAATGAAGTCTCTGCCTTTTTGTCGCTTGAACAAGAATCCAGAATTTAAACGGACGCAAAGGCCAGAGTTTAAAAGATAAAAGCATGGGTTGTCAGATTTAATTCGGTTTAAATTATCTGCTGCTGTATGAAATGGTATCCTTGTTCTTGGCACTGAATTGTTGTTTAATGTTTCACCAGAGCTGTTGCCTAAGATGGTATATTAACCTCACTAACTGGTTTCTCCTGCACTGCTTAAAGTAAAAATCTGACGTTCCAAAAGTTGCATCAGTGAATGAAATGTGTTGAAGATATGACTTGATTGAAATTATTTAATGGACTAATTTTACCTCCTTTTCACTGCAGATGTTTATCACATCATTCGTAAATGAAAGCGTTGATACTGGAACAATTTACACCTTCGTTTAAAGTCAGTTGTTTTTGCACATGTGAACAATGTTGACGTATCTGGATGGGTTGTTGGGATTTTATCTCGGTGTTTAAATGCTGCTCAATAAAGTTGTACATTGTAATAATGTTATGACGGGTTCCAATTTTATTCATTTAAAGTACGATACCGCATGTTCAGTGTAGCATCACTCTGACACGTGTTTTTTGACACTGGAGGACAAGAATCCATGTCACACATAGAAATGCACGCATCAATCATAATTGATCGTGGCCTCGAGTGTTGGTGAAATGTGAATGGTTGGATGGAGAAAGGTGCAGAAAATTCTAGCAATATCACTAAAGTTACAGGGCAGCTGCCACATTTCAAGGTGAGAAAATGCTTCAAAAAAGGAACATATGGAGGGGAAAAAATGGAATGTATGGAAGCATATATTAGTTTAGGTCACGAAATACTGAAATCTGCTTGAAACATTCAAAATTTAAAAAGTAGCAATAACTAAAGTTGGAAAGGAGACAAACCATGACAGTATAAACTCTAAAATGTGTTTAATAGAGTAGATCTCTCATTCACACATTGTACTTCTCATGTGTATTTAATGTGTTTAACTCTGTTTCAATGACAGTTTTAATGCCTCGCAGATGAGTGCACACAAATCACCAAAATTTACTGTTAAATACTGCAAGGTGTTTCAGGAGACGCTTATTTTCATTTTTTAAAAAAACCTCCGGAAATACTAACATGTCTCTTAACTTTGCTTCTTTCTCTTCTGTGGGGTTGGTTGAACTCAATTTCACGAAAGCAAAAGTTCTATTGATGTTATTGTAAGGGGGCAGCTACCCTTATCTTTGCTTTACATCAGTCATGTTTACATGTTTATGCGTGTGTGACCCTGAAAATGTAGGACAGTCATATATGTGTATCTAAGCCGTCCTTCAGCCTGCCACTATGTAGGTCTTTGTTTATTCTGTGTTTTAAATGGGTTAGTTTATGCAACTTTACCTCTGTTGACTGTAAACAATAAAGTTATCTAATAAAACAACAAATTCCGAAATGGAACCTTTGTAAAAACCTATGGTTTCCTGGGTCCCTGCATGAAAGTGGTTCAATAAAGCAGGGGGGAAAAAAATAGAATTTGACTTTTTAAAAATTCAGTTTCTATGATGAAATCAAAACATTGTCATGTTCCAACATGAATGTTGATGCATTTGCAGTACCAATGGTGATCTTTTTTAGATCACCAAAACTGCTGTTACATTTTGTGTTAGCAGTTTTATTTATTTCTGCAGATGATGTCTGAATGTCTTAAAAGAGGGAAACTGCAAATAGTGGGTGAGATTGTTGCCTCAGAATGGAGATACTGTGATTTTTAATCCAATAAATTGCCCTTTCAAATTAATCTATGCGCTCACTTCCATAGTTTGACTCGGTAAATAACCTGCAGTCTAGTGTTTGATGGAAAGTACAATGAAATGGATTTCTGCTAAATAGTATATGGGGACACACTGATGTCTACATTGTTTAATGCGATAATATTAAAGCAGTGTTTCCATTTCTTAGCAAATGTCAGTATTAAAGTCTGTTCCCAGCAGTTCTTCTGCTGATGCTGTGAACTTTGACTTATACAGAGAGAGAGAGTTGACAAACACAATTAGATTTAGTTCTGAGACTGAGAATAAGAGCAACCACAGACAGTGAAAGTGTCACAAATCTCCAAAACTAATTTTGAGTTGACACAAAAGTGATGTTACTCATCTTGTCCGGTAGAGGGAGACAAAGTCACATCTACGCTTCAAGTGAGCTCGAGCACAATCCAGAACAATTAAACTCGTCTAAACCATTTTTTAAAAGAAAAAACAAGGTATTCCATCATTACTGAATGGAAGAGGATTAGAGCCAATAAAAAAGTCATTGCAAAATAAAAAGAGTTTTATGTCTAATATTAGAATTCTAAGTATAATTTCAAAATGCTTAAAATACCATATTATTATTATGATGATTTTTACTATAGTAAAAATATAAATGGATTAATTCATGAATAAATTTACAATCTATACTAACCCGAGCTCATCTGGTTTCATTTGCTTTGTTTGCAGAGTTATATACAGCATGCCGTCATGTATTTTTTAGAATTATCCAGAAATAGCCCTTAATGTATCATAGTCACTTTTCATATTCACAACTAATCCATTTTAGGGTTGAGTTAGATGCAAAGAACAGTGATTTTCTATAAAGAGGTTAGGCCTTTAACTTATCATCTTAAATATAACAGCTGTATTCATACTGCCTGCAAGTTCAGGGTTCAAGGTTTGGTTATTCCGGCTTTCTCTAGTTATGTAATAATGACCTATTTAGAATCATCCAAAAGTGAAACATTACTTTGCAGTCCTGATGTCTTGAATGAGGACTGTAGCCTAATTTGTGTCATCAGTAATCAAGGTCATAATTTTTTGGAAAGATCAATCCTATCACGAAAACATTAGACTACTGATCAGTGCATATATATTTAAATATATACACTTACATGTGTTTCTAAGTCTAAAATCACCAATGAAACACTCAGGCAATCCAGTTTATATGATGCAACAGCTTCTTTATGGATATTAAATCATGCATTACACAGGGTTTATACATTCTGACTCATTGTAAGTCATCATGACTATCTCTGACATGAAACCATATCCATGCAGTTGCAATAATTAAAGGTAATTTTCAAACAATACGAATGGGGCTCTCATAGTGCGTAAATTTCAGATGTAGATAATGATTAAAATTCACATTTCCCCTTCTCTTTTCCTTATTCTTAAGAGTGGCGTGTCGCTTCCCCAACGGCGATGGACAATGTGTCTGACGGTCAACCAATCAGCGTCGGCGCAGTCGGCCAAAAACGTGACGTCACGTCGGCTGTGCGCGTGCAAATCAGCGTCGGCCAGCGTGCCGGGCCAAACCAATCAGCGCCTTCCAACGAGCTGCTAATCAGCCAATCAGAAGCCTCCACGACGGGGAAGCTGTGACAGCTTATATATGGACAGAGCTCATTCAACAACAGTTCACTGGAGTTAGCAATAGAGGAGACAAACGAAAACCACTCTGCTGGAAGAGCTTACTACTGTTCTAAACATCTCCAAGGCCATTAAGCCATTGAAAGTACTGCATTTTAAGGTATGTATCCATATGTAATTGCATTTGCAAGATTCATTTTCTTCAAGATCGGAAACTTGCCAGCCATTTTCTGTGTCAACGATGTGTTTTACGTGATCGAGCTTTTTAAACTGTGTCTCTAGATTTCGATTGCTCGCTAAATAAAAAGAATGCTCTTTAAATTTGCTAGTAACAAAGTAATGCTACCTTCCTCGAAGGAACGTTAGACACGCTATAACGTGGTTAGCTAGCATAGGCTACCGCCGGCGGATGGACCTCATCCGTTAGTCGGAACACCCAGTGGCGCTCCACCCTTTTTAAAACGTCCTTTTCCTCAGCTTTCGCTACTTTACGGGAAATATTCACTACTTGCCCCCGCGTTTCTCAAATAACTGGATTACATGGAATGCTGGCTTGGAATCCGGTCCTACTTGAAGAAAATTTGAGGGCACGTGGCACGTCATCAACGTTAAGTCTAATTTTTATGGTTTTGTGTTGCTTTTCAGATTTCTTGGTATATCTGACCTGCACCCAGCAATGATGAAGCTCTTGTGGGTTGTAATGCTGTTGGTCGGCACCGTGTTTGCCGATGACGACGACAAGAAGGACAGTGTGGGGACTGTGGTTGGAATCGATCTGGGTACCACCTACTCTTGGTAAGAAATAAAAGCTGTAGTTGGTAGATTAAACTTGAGCACAATGTGACTGCCGAGTCCTGCAAGCCTTGGTCACGTTGTTCATGGTTTTCCAAATGATTTCTTTGTAGCGTTGGCGTGTTCAAAAATGGCCGTGTGGAAATCATCGCTAATGACCAGGGAAACCGCATCACCCCATCTTATGTGGCCTTTACCAGAGAAGGGGAGCGTCTGATCGGAGATGCTGCCAAGAACCAGCTGACCTCTAACCCCGAGAACACCGTCTTTGATGCAAAGAGATTGATTGGTCGCACTTGGGGTGACTCGTCTGTGCAGCAGGATGCTAAGTACTTCCCCTTCAAGGTAAGATTTCCTAATGCTCTAGACATTTGCATGTTGTAAGTTTTTGTGAGTGATGTGGGTAATAATGAGTTATCATCTTCCTTAGATCACTGAAAAAAAGAGCAAGCCCCATATTCAGGTTGACATTGGTGGCCAGATGAAGACATTTGCTCCTGAAGAGATCTCTGCTATGGTGCTGACAAAGATGAAGGAGACTGCTGAGGCTTATCTGGGCAAGAAGGTACAAAAATGTCAAATAATATACATAAAAGAAAAATCATGAAACAGGAATAACTTAATTGAATGTGTCACCTGCTTTCTTAGGTTACACATGCTGTAGTCACTGTTCCTGCCTACTTCAATGATGCCCAGCGTCAGGCCACCAAGGATGCTGGAACCATTGCCGGTTTGAATGTTATGAGAATCATCAATGAGCCGTAAGTGTCTTGTGAAGAGATAATTTGCAGGAAATTCTAAACCAAAGAAAACCTTCCCGTCATTAATGTATTATTGATATTTTAGAACCGCTGCTGCCATTGCTTATGGTCTGGACAAAAAGGACGGCGAGAAGAACATCCTCGTGTTCGATCTCGGTGGCGGCACCTTCGACGTGTCTCTGCTCACCATTGACAACGGTGTGTTTGAAGTGGTGGCCACCAATGGTGACACTCACCTTGGAGGTGAAGACTTTGATCAGCGCGTCATGGAACACTTCATCAAGCTATACAAGAAGAAGACTGGCAAAGACGTGCGCAAAGACAACCGTGCTGTCCAGAAGCTGCGTCGTGAGGTTGAGAAGGCAAAGAGGGCCCTGTCTGCCCAGCACCAGGCCCGCATTGAGATCGAGTCTTTCTTTGAGGGAGAAGATTTCTCCGAGACACTGACCCGTGCCAAATTTGAAGAGCTTAACATGGTAAATCTCTTTTAATGAGCTAATTTAAACATTATATTATGCTACTTTACAAACTTAAACTAAACTCTTTGTTTCAACAGGACCTGTTCCGATCCACAATGAAGCCTGTGCAGAAGGTGTTGGAAGATTCTGACCTGAAAAAGACTGACATCGATGAGATTGTCTTGGTTGGAGGCTCCACTCGTATCCCCAAAATCCAGCAGCTGGTGAAGGAGTTCTTCAATGGCAAAGAGCCATCTAGGGGCATCAACCCTGATGAGGCTGTGGCATATGGAGCTGCTGTGCAGGCTGGAGTGCTCTCTGGAGAGGAGGATACTGGTGAGTCAGTTGTCATTTGAATTGTTTTTTTCTTTTTTTTTTTTCCCCCAATGGGCTTGAGAACTTTAAATTCACTAAATATTTTCCTCTCTTGCAGGTGATGTTGTTCTTCTGGATGTCTGCCCCCTGACCCTCGGTATTGAGACTGTTGGAGGCGTAATGACCAAACTGATCCCCAGAAATACTGTGGTACCCACAAAGAAGTCTCAGATCTTCTCCACAGCTTCAGACAACCAGCCTACTGTCACCATTAAGGTTTATGAAGGTAAGTTTGAGATTTTGAACCCAGTCATTTGTATTTCAGTCATCTGCCTACAAAAATAAAGTTTCACTTTTATACTTTTCTTCCCCCCTTTAGGTGAGCGTCCTCTCACTAAGGACAACCACCTGCTGGGAACATTTGACCTGACTGGCATCCCTCCTGCCCCTCGTGGCGTACCGCAGATTGAGGTCACATTTGAAATCGACGTTAACGGTATCTTAAGAGTCACAGCTGAGGACAAGGGCACAGGCAACAAAAATAAGATCACCATCACAAACGACCAGAATCGTCTGACGCCAGAGGACATCGAGCGCATGGTGAACGACGCAGAGCGGTTTGCTGACGAAGACAAGAAGCTGAAGGAGAGGATTGACGCCCGTAATGAGCTGGAGAGCTACGCCTACTCTCTGAAGAACCAGATTGGTGACAAGGAGAAGCTCGGCGGCAAGCTGTCGGACGAGGACAAGGAAACCATTGAGAAGGCAGTGGAGGAGACGATCGAGTGGATGGAGTCTCATCAGGAGTCCGAGACGGAAGACTTCCAGGCCAAGAAGAAGTCGCTGGAGGAGGTGGTCCAACCAATCATTAGCAAGCTGTACGGTAGCGCTGGTGGCCCCCCACCTGAGGCAGATGGTACACAAGAAGAAAAGGATGAGTTGTAGGAAGGTTTCAAGTCAACATTTGTCACCCCTTCACTTCTAATGGCAATTAGATGTACATACTGAACTAACGGGACTCAATCATGAGAGGAATGAGTGGGTCGGGGTGGCGGTAACAAGCAACTTCCTGAAGCTCCTAAAAGACTTTTCATTCAGGTGTGAGGTGTTCTCTTCGCAATGAGGCGGAGGTATTCATCAGCCCAGATGAGGCTTGCTGCTGTTCTTAGGCAGTTCTGTAGTGGGGAGGTTTTGGGGGGGGGGGCGGGGGCGGGCATGTGTTTTGGGGTCCACCAAGCTTGATGTCTAGGTAACGAAGGGCTCGATATGTTGAGACAATGTCAAGTTATTTATTGAATCTGGTCATCGTACTACAGGAAGACATCACTAAAAATAAATGTTTGATACAAAATGTTACCGTCTGGCTCTTTATTACATTTTACTGATGTACAATGAGTATACAACCTTTGAACTTTCATGAAACCTGTATTGGTAAATTTACTTTCACGATACCACAGTCACAACACAGTCATTATGAATGACGCCCTGGGTGTCCATCCCTCCAAACACAAAGGCCAGGTTCACAGTCCTGGTGGCTTCCTCATCGCACACTTTCCATGGCAGTAAACACATGGAGTGGTCAAGGCGGTTGGGAGGCTTATCCCCTTCAAACTTCACAAGTGTCCATCTGCATTGTTCTTTAAAAAAACAGTATAAGATCATTAGACTGACCTTTGGCTTTTACTCGGAACTGATGTGGAAAATAAGTGAATACCTGCATTGAATCTATACATAGAATTGGTGGCTCCATCAACAGTCATTCCCCCAAAAATGTAGATGTTCTTTCCCACCAACACAGCCGAATGGGCTGCTACTCCCTGTGGGATGTCTCCTTTGGTCCGTAGCTTTTCCCACATCATGTTCCCTTGAAATAGACATGAAAAACAATTTTTGGAATCATTTGAGGGAAATAACAGGCAGAAAACTAACAAAACTGAGACCTACTTGTGTCCAATGAGAACATATCATTGTGGAATTTGTCTCCAGACATGCCTCCATGAATGTAAATTTTTGGACCCAATGCAATGATGATGTGGCCATGTCTTGGCGGGGGGTGTTTTCCCTGGGTTTCTGGCTGGGACCAGGCAGCAGTGGCTGAGTGAAGACCACAAACGAGCATTAATGTTGTAGCTCTCTTCAGGATTATCTTTTCGATGAATCGCTGTAGGCTTTTCATACTTGCACAAAAAATACAATGTGCAACCAAAAACCAACTGAGAGCACAACTAAAGTAAAATGACTGAACTATACCAGCCAGCTTTTGTAAGATTTAAACATACTTGACATATTGCAGACCTGTATCCAAGACGTGAAGTTTGGGGTCTGAGACAGGGGAAGCTCCAGCCTCTCCTCCAGAGAAGACATACAGTTTGTCCCCTAAGGAGGCTGAGTTAGTGTGGTATGTTCTGGGACAGGGTGGACTGCCATTCACCACTACTTTCTTCCATTGAGACCCGCTATCTGGTCATACACAAACGGACTGGATCACAATCTTTGTTAACGTTACTGTATGGTCAAAGCACAGTAACACTGACTATTATTTATCTATGATATAATAAGAAAAAATGATTATTTCATCTGCAGCAGTTTACCATTAAGCTGTAATTTCTGGACACAGTTGCGATTTCCAGTCTGCTGCGCACCCCCAAACACCCAGAGGGTCTGTGGGGAGCTTGCTGGTACGAAGCTGCAGTGTTCATATCTTGATTCCAGACTCTCCCAGTCCGGGATGTCCCATTCGTGATTATCTGGTAAGGAAAAACAAAAGATAAGGGGTACACACAAATGAGATTTAGCCAGCCTAGCCCTTCAGTTGTCAGTCATAGGGACTTAAAAGTAAATGGAAAACAGTCGAAAACGTCCGCGAGTGATGGCTGTCAGTTAAATAATTTAGGTAAACATAAAAATCACACATCTCATGCTTTCCACAAAGATTCCTTTACCTAAATTAATGATGTGTGAATCTGAGAAACTACCACTGGGGTTAGCTCCCCCAACAATAATTATTCTTCCTTTTCCTTCATTCACAGATGGAATAAATGTACAGGTGTGACCAACACTAACACCTGGAGCGCTGCCCCTGGGGATCAATGAATACCTGTTGAAGACAAAACGAAAATCTGTAAAATGGAAAATTCTTGCATCATAAATATGAATAAATGAGATTAACGTACCATATTCCTTCTTTAGGTTTATCTAGTGCTTCAAGGACCGGGAGAAACTCCATGACAATAAAAATGTCTATGGTACAAAGAACTTAAATATTAGTCTTTATATATTTCATATCTTCATAACTCTAATACATCTCAAGATCAGAAGCTCCCAAGATAAATATGGCTAAATTGAAATGATATTAAAGATCGAAAGCAGGCTGAAAGGCACACTATCCTAGTTTTGGAATATATTCCCAATTACAGAATATATATTTAGTGATATTTCATGTAAGTAGTTTAGTTTTTAGAAAAGCTATAAATGTTAGCGGCTAGCCCAAAGGAAGTGCTTCCCCTTTTCTTTTTGCACTTCCGGGTTAAATTAAAAAGAAAAGGCAAAACTTAAAATAGACAGTTCAAGTACAAAAGTGGTTTTAATTTTTAACATATGTTACGGATCCTATATTGGGATTAATTAACGATAGATTTTTTTTGCCCCAAAAACATTTTTTGGGTAAATGTCTTGGGAATGTCTCAATGAAGTCGTGTTATACTTTTTAAAAATGCACTGTCGTATGAGTGGCAAGAGATGAGTTCCATCTTTACTGTACCTGACACAGTGCTGCCCTGTCACAAAGGTTCCACTTCAATTCGTTCCCGCAGTGACTCTAATGCTAATCTAATCTAATAAAAACAAAAATCCATAAAATTAACGTAAAGACGTTAATTTATGGAGTTTTTTTTTCTTCAGAAATCAAGGTAAGATTCAAAGATACAAATTATCAACGCATATGAGTAAATGTCATACATTTACAACATAAGTAGCAAATGAGACTAGTTCGGCTTGTCAGATGTCGTTAACCTCTTTTAAAAATATAAAATGTGCGCTTCACACATTGTCCACTAGGTGGCAGGTTTGTCCCTGTATTGAAACTAGAAGGCTTCTGCATATTTGACACGCAATCGTCTATAAACCTGTGGGTTAGAATGAAAGATATTATTTACAATGGTGCACTTTTCAACTCTATTTTACATGTCATCTTTTTATATCATTTGGAAGGGGACATCCATATAAATAAGCAAACTGTGGCCCTACAAAACATTGACTTGATTTTCTAGATTAAGCAAGAATCAGTAATAAAGTCGAGCTAAAATTCAGACACTTTCCAGAATTTTACCACTTTATTAAATGAAGCTGTGAACAATTATTACTCCTGCAGGAGCTTCATGTATGTAAAATAGCAAATTGCAAATTCATTCTTACCGGCCAATCAATTGCTTGAACTGAAAACCTTTTATTTTTACTGATAATAAAAAGGAATAATAGCACAAAAAGGAAGGAGCAAGGATAAGCACTTTGTCATCTGTACTTTTTTTTGGCAACTGTTCAGAATAGTAGGACAATTTTTCAAATAGATTATTTTAGTCCTTCATCGAAATTTTTGTACTTTCTCTTTTTTCCCTCTCGCCTGAAAGTCCTTTTGTTATGGCCAGAGAGGTAATTTCTGTCTCCATCCAAATCTCTGTTAAACACTCCCCTTCCCACCACAGATTAATACATTCTCCATTTATAAACTGATGTAGACTTGCAAAAGTTCATTCTTATCTAAAATGAATGACCTCCCAATGATGGAAAGGTTTGGTCTAATCAAAATAATGCAGACCCACTTATACTGACAGAATTGTTCATTGAAAGTAGTTTTGGTTTATCAATCAATATTAACATTGAGCAGCAACCACAGAGATAATAATTCTTTTTTTTTTTGCTCCCTGTCTTTGAAAGAATTCCCAGATTTTTTTTGACAGTCTGGACGTCTCTGCGGCCGTTAAATGTCAGAACTTTATACTCAACTGCAATCTTCCCCCAGAAATTGAAAAATCATCACCTCTTGGGAGTTGTCCCTCTCTTTCCTTCTTATCTCTTAATTAAGTCCACCTCGTGCTTACAGTTGTACAGTTTGTTTGTCTTGTGCAATCTGGATGTCTCCACAGGACATGATCGTAGTTGACGCTGGCAAGTGACGGCTGGACCAGTCGTGTGGGCCAACCCTCACCAGGCCATGCCACAGTAGCTCTATCTGAGCGGTTTCCTCTCCAGGGAAGTGGCGTTTGAGAGAACTCCTTTGTTTTTTACTTCACAGAAAAGATAAGAATCAAAATGAATCAGGGACTTTTCTTTTTCCTTTTCTGGCAGCTCAGATTTAGAGGGGGAAAGATGATGACTGTTTTAAAGTGTGGGCGACGGGACGTCGTGTGAGGGAAGCAGAGACAGTTTGTGTTTGAGCCTTCAGCTTGTTGCAGTTCATATTTAAACTGGTTCTGAAGTGCACGCTTTGCTCTCGGACCCCATTAACCACTTAGCCAGGCTTGATCGGCTGTTTTGGAGATCGGCCTGCGTTGTGGTAATCAGGATTAGCGCAGAAGTTCATCTCTGGGTTACTGGTACACCACCGCTGGGCAAGATGTCAGAATAATATGCTGCAGCTCTGACTGTCGGCTCACATTTCACCTCGAGGTGTGCTAAACCACACTGGCAAATAATCTGGATTATTGCCTCTGTTTCAGATCTCTTTCAGTGCTCACAGTCACAGTTTAATCCGTGATAAAAAAAAACGAAACCCGTGTTTAATCTTTATTTTGGTTATTTGAGTGGCCGGCTGTCTGCATTTTCTCTTGAACAAAGGAGGAGTTGTGAATAAAAGTTAGAGATGAAACACTGGCGATCACAGGATCTTTAGGTTACATTTCCAAAAGCTACGGTGATTTTCCTGGCATTGTCTTTGATGCGCTCTGCCATAAAAAAGCCAATTGGAAATACCAGAAACTGTTTTCAGAACAGGAAGTGTTTCTCTTTTTTGGGAAAAGATGTCGTTTCCCTCAGACAGAGATCAGTCTCCCACCAGTGGTCGACTCATTAGAACAATACAAACTCCACCGACTTTAATTGGTGCGTGGGAGTCGCGCAGAATACATTTTTCTCCTCTTTTTTCCCCCTGCTGCTCAGATCACAATTAATTCACTGTACGCCCGTCACCAGCTAACACCGCAGGCGGATCGTTGTACAGCCAGTAATAAAGTGCCCTTCGAAATGTTCAGGTCATATTCTGTGAGGGCTGTTGATAGTAACCCACCACTGAACAATTGATATTAGAATCTCTCTCTCTCTCACACACACACACACACACACACACACACACACACACACACACACACACACACACAGAGGTGTTGAGTTTCAGCTGGTGTGTGTGAGAGAAGCTACCTGCCTGTTCTCAGAGATGACCTGTCACAGAGCTTACCTGCGGAAGCCTCCGGCCGGCTCCCTGGAACCGACCTCTTTTCTGCTCACGACTCACGGTGGGTTTGATTCCTTCTCCCCTTTTTAATATGGAATAAAAGCCTCAGTATTTTCTGCTGCGGCTTTGACCCGCGCAAGCACAGTTTCCGACACGACGTCAAGGAGATTAACAGTACAGGAAAGTGTCCGTTTGTCTGTTTGCATGTGTGGAACATGATATGAGGAACATGTGACTGTCGGCGCCAAGCGTAGCAACGAGCCTTTGGCCCCCTAACGAGGCTCTCCTGAGCTATCTGGTGACACCCTGAATTATTGATATGGATTTTTCCACAGGGCCACAAACCAATTTGTGCCTTTAAAGGAGTAAAAGTACAAATAAAGAGTTTTCTTGAATGGGGGGGTTGGATCAGGTCAGGACGAAGGTCCAGAAGGAAGTACTGATTTGGCTACACCATTTCGTTGTTGGCAGCGTCATTTTGGCTGCCTGATTGCTCCTCATCCCTCTGGGTTGCTGCTGTCCTTCATCAAGTGCGAGGGGAAGAGCTCCATTTTAGCCGCAGCGTCGGGCGCCTCACACCTTCATCCCACATGTTGCAATGTTATGCGGGATCCGCCCACTTGCTGACTGGTTGAATTAACTTTGAGGGGGTGCCCTTTCCAAACTGGGTCAACCAGCGCCATGAGCTGAACTTCTTCCGGAAAATATGTGCATCTGCGCCCTCCCCCCAGGAAATGATGCAGCAGATCTGGGTGCAGCTCCTCCATTCCTCGTTTGCCTCGTTGGCGATTTAAACTCGCAAATATGTGCATCTGCCCCTCACGTGTTTGTGGCTTTGTTGGGAAGCGTTCGGCTTCTGCTTCGTTCCGGTCACAGAGGTTTCAGTGGCGAAGAAGCCACGACGCAATAATGCGCCTAAACCGGATGACAGACGCAGAGATTTGCACCGAGGCCAGCAACAACTGGAGTGCAGATGTTTCATTTTCATGCCTGTAAGCAACAAATACCAGTTCGGGTCGGCTTTGGCGCTGAAATTTCTATTCGCGGAGCTGCCAAACGAGCAGGTCCAGCTGTATTTTTTAGCCTGTCTCGGCCCTTTTTTGCGTCTTTCTTTCCCTTTTGGTCATGTAAAACGCGGCACCAAGTTGCTGCAGGCAGGAGGCGGGGGAGACGAGTCCTGGAGACACCGGGAGAGTTGGACAAGGCTTTAACCTCAAAGCTGTAGCGATGCTTATTAGAGGCTCCTCCTGTTCCCAAAGGACAATGAGAAACAGGTTTCAAATTTGGAATGAAGACGAGGCCTTTCCATACAGAAGCGTGACCTGACACGGCCTTTTGAGGAGACATTTTAGACCAGGCATGGGCAAACTAAGGCCCGGGGGCCACATACGGCCCGTTAAACGTTTTAATCCGGCCCGCCAAACTTGAAAAATTAAATGAATAAACCTTGTTAATGTTAAATTTTCACTGCAATTCTGGTGTTTTCCCACTAGAAAAAAGACAGTCAGGAGGAGAGTGATGGTGATATCCTGAAGGATAACAGAACTTTCAGTGCTTTAAAATAGAAATGGTTATTAATTTTTTTTAAAAAGGCACATTTTATTCATTTGATTTTAAGTGTTTTAAGACTCATTCCAAAGTCAGATATTTTGTTGTAATGCTTCTCTTCATTTTCATTTGAAATTAAAGCACATGTTTTCTCCATATCCCAAGATGTGTATTTTTTCTCCAATGAGGTGAGGTTACCAAAGCACTCCATCCATCCATCTGCTCCTGGTCCGGCCCCTTTGTCAAATGTTAGAACCCATTGTGGCCCACGAATCAAAATGTTTGCCCACCCCTGTTTTAGACTATAATATTTTCAGGAGAGACACGACCATTTCCAGCTCCTCTGGCTGCTGCCGGGGTCAAATGGTTTTAAGTGTTATTTCCATGAGACAGGAACTGCCTGCAGAGGGGATCAAATTACACGTTTGTTGACGTCCTAGATGTTGATGCGATTGAGGGACACTCACATGACCTCTCTGAGGAAGATTTTCCTCTGTTTTTATGTCAGTTGTATCCTTATTTCTACTGAATCATTTTTTTGGGGGGGGGGGGCGAGCTGGTCAATGTCTGCGTCCGCCTGTTTGGGATTAAAGTGCATTTAGAATGATTAAATATAAAAAAACACAAACCTGAGCCATTTATGAATTGGAGACAGATGTTCTTTTCTCGGATCTCACTGTCAGGTCGAGTTGGTGTCTGATAAATGCCTTCATGGGGGGCATAAAACCTGATGCACTTTCAATCGAGGTCTCAGCATCACAGCTGATGCAGTGATGGAACTTTTCAGACATTGTTTGTGATCAGATCAGGTCTTTTTGAACCCCCTCCCTATTAAAAGTCAGAATTCTGTTCTCACAGAAAGTGTTGCCAAGTGCAAGTGGAGCCCAGCCTCTCTTCCTGCGGCTTTCTGCTGGATAATGGACACTCATAATGTCTCCTAAAAAGAGACGACGTCCGCCTCGCTTGGCCTTGGAGGTTTCTGCAGGGAACAGGTTTTTCAGATGTAAATGTGACAAATCAACAGCAAAGCCTATTAAAGTGGAGAAACACGGAGTGGGAGGGTCAGGACAACAAAGAACCACACACACACACACACACACACACACACACACACACACACACACACACGCACACACACAGATAAACTGCATAACCTTCTCACCCGCGACAGTCTGCCCTTTTCTCCTGTTTGTGGTATTTGAAGATGCATTCGGTGGCTGCACCCGGGGTCTCTGCAGAACGAGTATTTTGCCTGTCTTTTTGAAATCAAACGTGCCCTTTCTCATTCCCGACATCGAGTCAGGACTTCCGCATCGAATGAGTCTGCTCAGGTGATGGCGACATCCGCAGGTCTCTGCCAAGATGGCAAAACTGGATGATTTGTTGCCAGACCGCTACTACTAAGAAAAAACAATAGTTTTTCCTTGACCAGTGGCCATATAGCACCTTTTGAAGCATCGGTGAATGCCAATTAGCCTCAGTGTGGGGTGAAGGGTCTCCTGCTTTCTCCAGGTGCTCTGGTTGCCTGCCTCAGTCCCCAATCATGCCTGTTAGCTTGCTTGAAGACTCAAATTGCTGCTGTTTGCTGAGCATGTCCTCCATCAGGCGGTGTGTTTCCCGAGAACAAAGGTTGCATCCAGTCTCCAAAACCCCCAACTTTGGGATTTAAGAGTTTGTTAAGCTAATTTGTTCATTTTATGCGGATCACTGTAAGGGTCGTTGACAGTGTATTTGCATTCCATGTTTTTTTGTTCCTGCATGTATTATCTGACAGTGTTGTTGGGTTTGTCATGCTCTATTAATTCCCTCCCTCTCTTGTCTGCACACTGTTGTTCAGTCCGCAGCCAAAAAAAACTCTTTTCTATTCATTCCTTTCTTCTTTCCCCGTTGTCTTCAACGATGCCAGCATGTTTATTATCCATTGATCAAGTGTCCCCCCCCTCCCGAATCTTTTAGTCTGCGTAAATCATTGGCAGCTTTCTTCCCTGTTCCAATAATGAAAGAAATCCCCTTTAAGTGATCAATATACACCACTTACTACTATAATTCCTGTTTACCTAATCTATATGCATCTCACGGCAGTGCTGTGCAAGACACCACACTGGATTATCCTTAATTAGAAATCATTATTTTATCAGAATTATCTCTGACAAACCTGTTTGCGTTGTTTATATTCAAATTGAATGATAATATAGATAAAATAAACCACTCAAATTTAATCAGA